>NW_022631217.1:408002-415199 GCF_010015895.1 Lontra canadensis
AGCCGAAAGCAGAGGCCCAGCCCACTGAGCCACCCAGGCACCCCAGATTTTTTTTCTTTCTAATGAGAATTATCTAAACTCATACTTTCATGTTCATCAGCGCAGTCTTGTATTTAATATTTTGCTCCTGGTTTATGGTGCTTTTTTTTTTTAAGATTTTACTTTTAAGTTATCTCTACACACAACATGGGGCTTGAACTCACAACCCTGAGATCAAGAATCAAATGCTCCACTTCCTGACCCAGCCAGGTGCCCTATACTTATTTTTTTAATTGAAATATAATTGAGGATTGGGGCGCCTGGGTGGCTCAGTCGGTTAAGCATCTGCCTTCAGCTCAGGTCATGATCTCAGGGTCCTGGGATCAAATCCCACGTCTGTCTCCCTGCTCAGCGGAGAGCCTGCTTCTCCGTCTCCTTGCTCCCCCTGCGTGTGCTCTTTCTCTCTCTGTCAAATAAATAAATAAAATATTTTTTAAAAAAGAAATATAGGGGCGCCTGGGTGGCTCAGTGAGTTAAAGCCTCTGCCTTCGAAAAAAAAAAAAAAAGCCTCTGCCTTTGGCTCAGGTCATGATCCCAGGGTCCTGGGATCGAGCACGGCATCATCGCCATCCATCCGGCTCTCTGCTCAGCGGGGAGCCTGCTTCCTCCTCTCTCTCTCTGCCTGCCTCTCTGCCTACTTGTGATCTCTGTCTGTCAAATAAATAAATAAAATTTTAAAAAATAAAAAATATAAAAAAAATATAATTGACACCGAGCGTAATATTAGTTTCAAATGTACAACATATGGGTTTGATAATTCTATACATTACTTAAGGCTCATCACAAGTGTAGCTACCATGTGTCATCACAAAACATTATGAAAATATGATTGACTATCCCCTATGCTGTACTTTTCACTTCTCTGACTTATTTGTCTTATAACTGGAAGTTTGTGCCTCTTAATCCCCTTCTCCGCATTTGCCCATCACCAGTTCGTTCTCTGTATTTGAGCCTGTTTGTTTGGAATGCGCTGATCTGTATGATTGCTTCTCATTTGCATGGTATTTAGTGCTGAGCAATGCTGGAAAGAACTGTGTTCATCTACATTGTAGGCTGCATCAACCGACAAATCAAAGTATTTGTTTAACTTTATCTCAACTTGACAATTATGTCCACACCTCAGGAGGTTCCTCTGATAATATAGCTGCCTTATCAACAAACGCAACTAATTAAGACGGGAAAGATAAACAGATGGAGATCCCCTTTGGAAACGACTGAATTCAAATGGTGCCCTCCCCACCCCCCCACCCCAGCTCACTAAATATGGGGGTAGAGAAAAATATATATGCTTAGGACTTTACCAAAAAAAAGCCCTCTCATTCTCTTTTGTTTTCTTTCATTAACACAATGTTCATTTTACATTTTTTAAGATTTTATTTATTTATTTGACAGACAGAGATCACAAGTAGGCAGAGAGGCAGGCAGAGAGAGAGGAAGGGAAGCAGGCTCCCTGCTGAGAAGAGAGCCCGATGTGGGGCTTGATCCCAGGACCCTGAGATCATGACCTGAGCCAAAGGCAGAGGCTTAACCCCCTGAGACACCCAGGCGCCCCTCATTTTACATTTAAGACCTTAGATTTATTTATAAAAGCAACTTTGTGATGAATTCTCATCTATGAGGAATCTAAGACAACTATCTAGAAGAGAGTGCATGAGCCTGGAGGCCCCAAGAGGTGACACTGATGTGCGTGAGACCTTCTGACACTCTCCTTTAAATTGTCACTGCTAAGTTATTGTATTCTTTTCTCTTCTTTTCAAGATTTTGTTTAGTCATTCATTCATTCATTTGTTTATTTAGAGTGTGTGTGAGCAGAGGGGGAGGGCAGAGGGAGAGGGAAAGAGAATCTCAAGCAGATTCCCTGCTGAGCGCAGAGCCCAGATATTTATTTATTAATTTAAGAGAGAGAGAGAGAGAGATATCAATTGCAGGGGAGGGGCAGAGACAGAATCCTAAGCAGGCTCCATACCTAAGGCAGAGCCCAGTGTGGGGCTTGATCTCACGACCCTGAGATCACGACCTGAGCCAAAATCAAGAGTTGGTCACTCAACGAACTGAGCCATCCAGGTAACCCTTAAGTTATTACATTTCTAAATACCTATTGTTTCCTTTTTTTTTTCAGTTTGTGCCAACTAAAAAATAACCCCAAAACCATTGACCCATTTCTCCCACCCCAGTCCCCTGCTTCTAGCAACTACAAATCTGTTCACTGTATCCATGAGTTAAGTTTTGTGTGTATGCATATACAAATATATATGCAACTATATATGTTATATATGTATATATATGTTATATACTTTTATACACATATATGTTTAGATTCCGCATGTAAGAGAAATCACATGGTATTCGTCTTTTGCTCTTTGACTTTTTTCAGTCACCACAATGCCCTGGATGTAGGTTCATCCATGTCGTTGCAAATGGCAGGAGTTCCTTCCTTTTTATGGTTGCATAATATTCCTCTGTGTGTGTGTGTGTGTGTGTGTGTGTGTGTGTGTGTGTGTATGACAATTTCTTTATCCATTCATCTGTCAGTGAACACTTAGGTTGTTTCCGTATCTTGTCTATTTTAAATAATGGTGCAATGAACATGGGGTTGCATATATTTTTTTCAAATTAGTGTTTTGTTTTCCCAGAAGTGGAATTGCTAGATCATATGGTCATTCTATTTTTAATTTTTTGAGGAACCTCCGTACTGTTTTCCATAGTGGTTGCGATCTACATTCCAACCGACAGTGTGCAAGGGTTCCTTTTCTCCACATCCTGACAAACACTTGTTATTTCTAGGCTTTTTGATGCTAGCCCTTCTAACAGGTGTAAAGTGATATCTAATTGTGGTTTTGGTTTCCATTTCCCTGATGATAAAATGATGGATGGTATCTTTTCATGTACCTGTTGGCAATCTATACACCTTCTTCGCAAAAACATCTATTCAGATCATCTGCCAATTTTTAAATCAGATTGTGGGTTGTTTTTTTTTTTTTTTTGCTATCGAGTTGTTGTCCCTTATGAGCCATATGATTTACAGATATTTTCTCCCATTTAGTAGGTTGCCTTTTTCATTTCACTGATGGTTTCCTTTACTGTGCATATGCTTTTTAGTTTGATGTGGTCCCACTTGTTTATTTTTGCTCTTGTTGCTT
Source organism: Lontra canadensis (assembly GCF_010015895.1). Lineage (NCBI taxonomy): Eukaryota > Metazoa > Chordata > Mammalia > Carnivora > Mustelidae > Lontra > Lontra canadensis. The sequence continues at coordinate 411,182 of NW_022631217.1, forward strand.
TTACTTTTGGTGTCAGATACTCCTGTCTTCTTACATGACCTTCTCTAGGACCATACTAGTCTTCCTCTTAGCAGGGTCAGGAAATTTCCCTCAATACCCTTACAATCATCAAATATGCATCTGTGACCTTCCAGTAGTGACCCATAGGATCCTTTCTCACAGGGAGCTACTAATTTACCTGCTGCCTTCCTTGCCTTAATAAACTGGTAAACCTCCGGCATCGCCAGTCAAGGAGGGCAGCTTAGGGCACCTGCTTTCTCAGGATGGGGCATTCAGTGTCCTAGTAGCAGGGTCTAGTGTTGATCCAAGGAAGGAAATGAAAAGGTAAGGAGAGCACAGGCTTCTCTTAGACGTATGCAGGGAGTTAGGGAGCTGTCTGGGTGGCTGTTGGTTGACCAAGAGTCAACCAACTCTTGGTTTTGGCTCAGTTGATGATCTCATGGGTTGTGAGATTGAACCCCACGTCCAAGCTCAGCACTCGGCTGGGAATCTGCTTGAGATTCTTTCCCCCTTCCTGACTCCCCCCTCTAATCCTCCCCACCCCCTCTCTTAATTAATTAATTAAAATTAAATTAAAATTACAAAGTCAGCCACATTCCTGGTGTTGGGGATGTCGAACTATTTTACAAGCCAATAAAATGGATGAATGCAACCAGATCTGAAGATTGTATACTTGAGTTCTTCATAAGGCTTTCGGGTTCCCTTTTTGAAAGCTATTTTGTATACATACTCATATAATGTATGAGATTCATTTAAAAATAATTCCATGGTAGAGGTGCCTGGGTGGCTTTATCTGCCTTAGGCTCTGCCTTAGGCTCGGGTCATGATCTCCGGGTCCTGGGATCAAGCCCCACATCAGGCTCCCTGCTCAGTGGGGATTCTGCTTTTCCCTCTCCCACTGCCTGCTTCTCCCCCTCTTTGTGCTCTCTCTATCTCTGTCAAATAAATAAGTAAAATCCTAAAAAATTAGAGATAAAAATAATTCTGTGGTGGGAGGAAAAGGAAAGGGGCAGAGATCAAGCCTCATCGACTAAGGGGTGATACTTACTATACAGAAATGATGGCAACGTGTCATTTCTGGTATTATTTTTCAACTTTCCCATGTTTGGTCATTTCCATGATGTTTCTGCAATGCAGTCTGCCATGGAGAGCCACCGAAAATCTAGGTCCTCTTGAACGTCAAGTGCTTTACTAAGCTTGTCATTCTCTGGAGAGCAGGAAAACAAACCGAAGTGTACACTCTGTGCATTGGAAATTGGGCTCAGAGAAAAGGGATCAGAGACTCTGGAGAGGTGTGTCCCACTCCTAAATGCTGAGATTCCTTTTTTTTAAGATTTTATTTATCTATTAGAGAGAGAGAGATCACAAGCAGGCAGAGAGGCAGGCAGAGAGAAGAGGAAGCAGGCCCCCTGCTGAGCAGAGAGCCTGATGCAGGGCTTGATCCTAGGACCCTGAGATCATGACCTGAGCAGAAGGCAGAGGTTTTACCCACTGAGCCACCCAGGTGCCCCTTAAATGCTGAGATTTCTTGAAATGTGTTTGAGAGGAGAGTGGCAAGGCCATATTTGTGTTTTCCATGAATCATATTATTGGGGATGGGAATGAATTTGGCATTGGCACAGGGTGGGGCTGAAAACCTGGGAAGAGGTAGACAGTGACAGGAAACTTGCAGAGAAGCAACAGGGAAATAATCTGTATCTAAACCAAGGCAGGGCTGATGGGAATTGGAAAGTGGGGATGGATTCCCGAAGCCATGGGGAGTGGAGTCTTGCTACCTAGATACTTGAGGGAGAAGGATACAGTCGACTCAGATCAGACATGACTCCTGATTTCTGGGTGGATAGCTGGTAAGCTAGGGAGCCAAGGAAGAAAAATAAGGGCATTTTTAGAAAAGACAATGGCCACTTGGAGCATTTTGAATTGGAACTTTTGAGTGTGCCATTAGCAGTTAGATCTGTGCCTTCTCCCCCACCCTGCAAAAAAAAAAAAAAAGGTCTGTGGTCCCAGCCTGCTTGGTTACCACAACTACGGCCTGGTCCTCGGCATTGCAGGGTAATGATGGCATTTTTACAAGAGTCATCAGAGACTGATCTACAAACTAGCATGTCAATCACCTTTCACGATTGAGAACTACAATGGTCACGATAAACTACTAGCAGGAATTTAGAAAGCAGAAGTTATTCTTAAAGGAAGGGGTTCCCAGGACAGGTGTATTTTAACTGAGTAGTCAGGACATAAGGACCTCAGGAGCTCCAGGTCAGTCATATAGTCCTCTAGGTTATATGAGGGTTTGGGGCGCCAGGGGCCTCAGTCCTTAAACAGCTGCCTTCGGCTTGGGTCATGATCCCAGCATCCTGGGATCCAGCCCCCTATCAGGCTCCCTGATCAGCAGGGAGCCTACTTCTTCCTCTCCCACTAACCTTGCTTGTGTTCTCTCTCTTTCACTGTCTCTCTCTGTCGCAAATAAATAAAATCTTAAAAAACAAATAGTTATGTGAGGGTTCCAGAGAAAGGAATGTGGCTGACTTTGCAATTTTAATCCTATCTGCTGAAGAATTTGTTGTGCTCCTTGGAAGACCTCCTGATGGAAAAGCATAGAGAGGGATGAGTCGGAGGCTGGAGGGTAGATCAGAACAGGGAGGGATGTGCCCAGGCTCTTGTGCTTCAGATCTCCCAGAGGCACTGCTGAGAGAGACAGACAGACGGACAGCACCCAGAGGCTTGCTGCTGTGGCTGCTGGGGGCCAAGCGGTCAGGCACGCTAGGACGCAGGACGTTTCCAGCAAGGCCGGGCGCAGAGGAGACCTGGGGGCTTCCGGGCCCTCCCTGCAGACGGGAGCTGCAGGACAGCCATCAGAGCCACAGGCGGCTGTCTTTCCCAAAGGGGGACACGTGTGGACAGATGGAATGCCCTCTGCTTCAGGTTCTCCTTCTCTCCTTTTCCATCCCCGCTGTCCGCCCCAGTCCTCCCACCCCGCAGCCCAGGGCTGGCCGAGGAGAGAGGACAGACAAGGTGCGGACACGGCCAAGGAAAGGAGTCGTCTCCGGAACCAGAGCGCCAGGGAGGGTGCTCCCGGTGTGCAGGGCGCCCCAGCGGCTGTGACCTCCGCGGCCCTTCCCCTGCGCCCGGCACCCCCGCAGCATGGCGGCATCTGCACCCCGTGACAGCCTGCCTGGAGGATGTGGCCCGTGCTCCTTTCACCGACCACGAAGCTGGGGCTCAGGGAGCCCCCGGGCTCTTCCCACGGCCACTGGGAAGCGGCACCGCTGCTGGACCCAGCGACAGAGTCCATGGCCTTGACACTGACACGGGGCTTCCTTTTGGCTTCCCGGAGAAGGAACAGCCCGTATGACCGGCTACGAAGAAGGCTCCGAGCCAATAAAGACTAGTCCTCCCTCCCCAAGACCGCTTCCACGCGCCGGGCTCCGTGCCCAGTGTTTATTCCCTGACCTGCCTGACTTCCCCGATTGCTCACAGGACCTCGGAATTACTAATCCGTGTGCCCAGGAAGAAAGTGAAGGGCGGAGAGTACGAACGAGGGGCCTGGCACCCGCCTCATAGCCCGAAGAGCCGGGGTTCCCGCCCCGCTGCTCTCCGGCTCCCAAGCCGGCTGGAACCGCAAGGCGCCTCCTTTCAAGATGGGACTGACCGTCTCCCGGTGTTAATGGTGTTCTGAACAGACCCTGGGGACACCGGGGCCCCCGCTCCCCACGCTGGGTCGGAGAATCACGGTGCTGGCATGCAGGTCATCGGAAGCACATCGTCCGTTCCTGGGTTTTCTTTGCTCGAGATCTTGCGTCTCGGGTAACTCGAAAACCTACAAATGTCAGCCTCGTGTTTTACCCATTTACAGGAAGCTAACACTGCCCAAGCGGGATGGCCGGCTCTTTGCTCCGGGCCCGGTCTGGCCTGTGCTACGAGAGCGGCGCCACCTGCTGGCGACTCCCTTGAACTACAGCAGAAAGCCTGGACGGGGCGGGTCGGCTGGGGCGGAGCAGGGGTGGGGGAGGTGGGGGGG
>NW_022631217.1:415299-672908 GCF_010015895.1 Lontra canadensis
GGGGGGGGGGGGGGGGGGGGGGGGGGGGGGGGGGGAGGGGCGGTGGCCCAGCCCCGCAGAGCAGGTTTTGATAATAAGGAAGGAGGTCTTGGGGAGACTAAAGGAGGTCTGGGATGTGGGTATCAAGGTGAGCCTGCAGGGCATCTGCTTTAGCCGGTTCACTGTGATGCCCGGGGTGATAGAGTCTGACTTTTTCTGAAATTTGACGTCGGGGAGAAGCCGCCCCATAGTTCAGCTGAGCACGGCAGTCCCCGCAGGGGCGTAGGTGGTGGTTTCCTCTCTGACACGCTTGGCACGACTTTGAGGTAAGTGCTCTCTGTGATGTGAGCCTAGGGTCAAGTTGCATTTTTACGGGCGTGTTTTTCCAGTGATGCCGGGACTTTCTTGAAAATACTGTCGTCCCTCTATTGGACTACCTGGGTGCTTCTGTCAAAAGCCCATGCTCCGCGCAGTTCTGAGCATATTCTGAGCTCTCGGTTCTGTCCATTGATCTCTATCTTTCCGCAGTAGCACAAGGCCCGGATGAAGGCTGTGAGTCTTGAAACCAGGTCCTGAAAATCCCGAAACTCGGTTCACTTTCCAAATTGTTTGGCTCTCCTCAACCCTCTGCATTTATGTGCAAACGGTGGAATCGCTTCAGTCATCTCTATAAGAAGCCCTGCTATGACTTTTCCTTTCCAATCAGAATGCTTTTATTTGGGGGGGATGAGGAGTTTAGTGCACTGGCTAGGATCTCCCCTATAATGTGGAATAGAAATGGCAAAAGGGCACAGCCTGCATTGTTCCCGAGGGCAGAGAAGATCTTCATTCTTTCACCATTAAGTGCTATGTGCACGCTAAGATTGTGTAGACCCTCCTTACTAGGCCGAGAAAATTCCTTTCTATATACCAATTTTGCTGGAAATGATTATCGTGGACGGGTGTTGGATTTTGTCAAATCTTCCGGCAGCTACTGTAAGGGTCAGGTTTTCCCCCTTCTTGCATTAATATGGAGTAAACCGTGAATTGACTTTAAGATGAAACCAACGTTGCATTCCGGGAGAAATCCCACTTGGTCCCGGTACGTATCTCCAGGGTGTTTGAACCAAGCCTTGCCTGGTCTCCCCACTTGCCATTCACACAGCGTGTGGTCCCAGCAGCAGAGAAAAGAGAATCGCATGGTTGGGGGTGAAGAGCCACCAGCATGTTCGAGGGCCGCAGCCCTGCTCGAAAGCCTTCCACGACAGGCTCTCATCTTCCCAAGGGCCCCACCGAGGAGCCCCTGGCCCCCTCAGGCACACACAGGGGTACCGGCCCCAGCCCATTTCTCTACACCACCATATTGGCTGTCTCAGCTGGGAGCAGAGGAGACATACCCTCCTTGCCCTCCACCTCTCAGTGGCCACGAGAGCCAGTCTGCTGCCTCCCCGCTGCCTGGATGGTGGCAGGGGCAGGCCCAGCAGGAGGCGCGCTTAGAGGTCTGGAGCTTGGGGCCCCTGCGATGGCAGCAGTGATCCTTGTGGGTACAGAGGCTGAGGCACAGAAGCAGGAGGCACGGGCCCTGACAGGCGGCTGTGACCACAGAACATCCACAAGGCTGAGACTGTGAGAGAGGCAGGCCTTCTGCTTTGTTTCGTGTGGCGGGCCACGTGGGTGCTGGTGACCTTGGGACCTTGCTCAGCCTTGGGACCAGGGCTGTGGCCTTCCTCCACGGGAAGGTGGACCCTCAGAGGGCGACAGCCTAAGGCAGCTCGGTGCCCTGCCAGCGACTATCTCCATCCTTCTGCCCCCCACTCGAGGATCTTCTCCAGAGGGGCTCCCCTAACCTGGTCCAGGCTACAAGGGTGGCTCCATCTCGTGGTTATGGGGGGGGGCCTGTGCCCCAGTCCCCAACAGCTGGGTCTGCATTCCCCTAAGCCTCTGATTCTCCTGTCCCACCCCAGTGCTGACAATGCTGGCAGAGAAGCCTGTGGGGGGAGGGCTTTCCCTCCCCTGCATTTCCCCAGCAGCTCCAGCAGACTCCTTCCTGAGTCCCCATATGCTGGGTCTCCCTGATTAGAGGGTGCATATGACTTCGTTTCCCAAACACACGCGTATTTGACGCCACGTGGTCAAGTCCTAGGTCAGTTGCTGGAGGGAGGCCCGGGGCCACATGGAAGTGGCTGCCCTTTGTATCCTGAAATCCTGCCCCAGAGTTGGGAACTGAAGGGGGCTGACTCAGGGGACACCAGGGCAGGCATCACTATGTCAGGGGCACCCATGAACACCGAGAAGTTTTGCTGGGATAGACGGCAGTCCTACCCTGACGCATGGATCCGATGAGCCGAGCCTGTGTCTCTGCCAAGCACTGGACTCAGGGCCGTCCAAGCGTTACTGCCACATGGCCCTCAGAAAACCCCGCAGGGAGGTGGCAGTGTCGTCATGTCCCCGTTACAGCCGGGGGCAGGCGACACATGCCCAGGAGTGAGGGGGCACCTGGTGGAGTCACCCAGACCCCGAGGCCCAGCAGCCATTGCCTGCTGTGGGCCTCCACCTCCTTCCGCAGGATGAGCACATGGCAGGCTGCAGAGCAGAAAAGAGTCCACTCTGTGGTCGGCGTCACCCCCCCCCCAGCAACGGCCTTCCTGGTGCCTGAATCTGCCGGCAGCTCCTCTGCCCCAGAGTGTGAGGGCCGCAGAGGAGGCCGAGTCTAGGGGAGTGGGCCGTGGAGCACTGCTGCTTAGCCCTCTTCTCTCCCCTTCCTCTACGGTGGAGTGGCGGGGCAGCGCATGGAGGGGAGATGGGAGGGGGGGCTGCAAGCCTGCCCAGAAAGGGTGTGAAGGTGGCCCATGGAAGCTGGGACCCTGAGAGGAGCGAACGGGAGTCTCCCACAAGGGCTGGCCACAGAGGGTCCTCAGCACGACGGCGGGAAGCAGCCCAGAGACCGAAGATACCGCGGGAGTGCTCCCCATGGGGGAAGCCAGCTGCACACAGGGACAGGTGGAGACAGAGGGGCGGTGGGATGACCCCTGTGCTCGGCACGGGAACCACACAGACCCTGTCCTCTCATGGCTGGTGACAGACATGGGAATAAGATCTTCTCAACTCTGAGCACGGGGGCCACGGAACCTTGCAGGAATGGCGGAAGCAAAGGCATTTCCCATGTGCAGCCAAGCAAACCAAAGAGCCGCACGTGGAGCAGGACAAAGAGGGGCTGTGGATTGTGGGAAAGCCTGTGCACCGGGGAGACGACCTGTCCCAGCTGCGCGTGCAGCCGCAGCAGGGAGCACTGGGGAGGAGGACACAAGACAACACGGAGGCCAAGCGCTGCAGACGACAGGGAGGCAGGTGCACTGCGCCAGGAAACTGACCACGAGCCTGTCTTGTCGGCGTTCGCGTGAGGACGTGTCCACGCACCCACCTGCCGGGGTCAGGGGTCTGCACGAGGCCCTCACTGGGGTCAGTCCCAGGTGCTGTCCAGGTGGGCTCAGCCTCACCACACTCTCTCAAGGCTGCGACCTGGGTGGGAACCGCTCCTCATGGGGGGTGAGGGGTGGAAGGTCCGCTCCAAGGACAGGGCAGGAGGTGAGGAGCCTCCGGTTGCTTGGGTCAAGCTCCTGGGTCATCCTGGGACCACAGCCTCGCCATGACCTCCTCCAGACGTGGCCGTGGGGGTGATAGGGAGGACCCCGGAAGAAAGCCCCCAGCAGGGCCCCAGGGACTGGTCAGGCTCCCCACACCTGCCAGTTCCCTCCGCTTGCTTTCCTCTCCTCATACACACGAGGCTGCTCCGCGTGAGGCCCGAATGGATGTTGAGCAGCCACCGGCTCCCTGAAGGCCCACGGCCACCCTGAGGTCTCCCTACTGGCGACACGAGAGTGCACGTGGCCACGCAGCAGACCGAGGAAGAGCTGGGCTCAGAAGGCCACCCTGAGCCAGAGCGGAAGCTGCCTGCCTTCCTCCACGGCAGGGAAGGGTGGTCCTCCCTCCCCAACGTGCCTGGGACCCCCGAGCTCCGGTCTGACCCTCCCCTCTTGGTGGCGCCAGGCTGCGTGACCCTTGGGCTGGGTTTGGGACCAACAGGGACTGAACAGAACTGTCTGCACTAAGCAGAGGGAAGCTCGGGGCGCTGGCAGGGACCGGGATCTGTCCCTCCTGTGGTGCCAGGTGTCCGAAGGCTCTGCTTTGTCAGGGTGCTTTGGCCCCTGGTAGTTCCCAGCGGGCAGAGCACCCCCAAGGCCCTTACCCCAGGCTGTGAACCTCCGGAGACCATGACCCTGCACCCTCAGGAGCCCTCCCCCGTGGGGATGGGGGGGGCTTTCCTTCTTCTAGTCAGCCCCTGGGCCCCCCCGGGGACCCTCCCCATAGCCAGGCTTCTCTGGGGACTCACTAGGCTGGGGCTCTGAAGGCACAGTTCGGGTCTTAGACAGGGGCAAGGGCAGCAGGCTTCTGGTCCCCAAGGTTTTATCTTTTCCAAAACTGAGCGCCCACCTCGCCAGCAGGGAAGCCAGGGGCACCTTGCCACCTGCTATGGCAGACGGACCTCCGGGTGACCCAAAATGATGTGCAGGGAGCTTCCTTCACCCCATCGCCCCGAGCCCACCCTCAAGCTTCCACTATAGTAAGCACTTTCTGAGGCCCGGCTCTGAAACGGAGAGAACACCTAGGTCTCGGGTTATTCAAATAAAGGTTGAGAATGAGACAAATCGCCACAGTCTGGCCACAGGCCCGTGCCGTGGCCTTCTCCTCCGGGGGCCCTGGCCATGCAGGCAGTCCCCCAGTGTCTCTGGGCAGGCCTCCATCCTACAGCCCTCCCTGGCTCTCCTTCCCCTGCTCCCGGCCCCCCAGGGGACCCCACACCAGGAGAGGAGGCCTCCAATTTGACTGGATTTTATTGAACTCAGGGAGGGGTGTTTCTTTTTAACTTAGCGGGACAAGATTTGACAACAGCAGGAACGCGAGGGTTTCTCTGAGCAGCCCGTGCTGACCAGGACAGTGAATCACACACAGGAAAGGGACAGTCATCTTCTTCGGCCCGAGTCTCCGATTTTGCAGAAGCTCTGCTGTCTGGAACACAGACTACAAATAAAGTGCATGGAGAGCCTGTCAGGCAGCCAGGGCCCAGTGCGGGCGGGGGCGGGGGGGGGGGGCGCAGCTCAATAACTACTCAAGGCCAAACCCTACTCAAGGCCAATCCTGTCCGAAGAGCAGGGGCAGGACCACAGTCCAAAGAAGTGCAGCCCCTGCCCAGTCCCTCGGGGGCCGTGCTGACACTTCCCAGGCCCCCGCGGCAGGCTGACTTGGGCTGGGGTGCCCCGCAGGGCAGGCGTTTTGGGCCAGGGCCCCGGGGCTTCCCACTCTCTCTGTGGGGAAGAGGTGTCCCAGGCCCCAGGCAGCGCCAGCTGAGCCCCAAGGCCCCAGCCGGGGAGCGGGTCACCCCGAGGGTGAGACGGGGCCTTGCAAGGGCACATCTGTGGATCCGTCCTAGGGAGGCCCCGCGGGGCTCTCGCACGCTGTCCCCAGACATCTGTGGATGGAGTCGACAGGCCGGCAGGCTCCCAGATGTGGTTCTGGGTGGAGAGGATTGGGGTACAGGAGGTGCCACCGGGACCCGGGACCGCAGAACCCTTGGCACGAGGTGAGAGCCACCACGTCCTGTCTGTGGGAAGCTGCAGGGCACACATGGACGCCTGGTCCCCGGGGTGAGGTGGGCAGAGCTCTTCACTCAGGACCCGTCCTCTAGAGCGGCGACTAAGGAGGGCGGGAGGGTGACACAGGGCCACTCTGTCCCTGGGGCTGGACAGGCTGCTTGGGTTTTCAGTCCCAGGAATTTGGAGCCTGGGGGCCAAGAGCAACCGGGGACAGAGTGGCTAGGGGACCGGGGTCTTTCCTGGCCCCCTCGGGGTCGTGCCTGGCCATCCTGGTGGGCCAAGGAGCCGCACATCTGGGGCCTCAGGGCCAATCCAAGCCCCTCCAGAGGTCGTTCTCCGGCAGGATCCCGGACTGGGGGGTGACGAGCCTGGGGACCCATCCCAGGTTTATCCCTTCACCCTCCTGGTTCCAGCCTGTGCCCAGGGGCCCCGCCACCACCCCAGCCCCACCCCGCCACCCAAACCGAGAGGCCCGTGCCACTCAGCTGCCAAGGAGCTCTTGGTCCAGCCTGGGGTGGGGGGCAGGCGAGGCCCGGCTTTGTGGGTAAAGCCCTCCGCTCTGCGAGGCATTCTAGGACTCTCTCCTGTGTCCATCTCAGCTCTGACGGTCTTCCCTGTGGCCTCCCACACCACCCCAAGAAGAGCCAGTTCCCCACATTCCCTACCCTGGACCTCGTTCTCTCCCCCTAGGTCCCCCGGGGGGCCTTGAGCACCCCCCCCACAGAGCCAGGTTTTCTCAAAGACGGGGCGCAGATTCAGCCCCACTCCTTCGTATCTGTAGGACAAGGACACATCTCTCCCAGTCCCAGAGCCAGCTCTTCCAATCATCAGGTGGGGAGCACAGAACGCCCTCAAAGTGTCGCTAGGAGATGCAGTGCTGAGGTGACAGGGTCACGTCCTTCCCCATGCCAGAACGGGACCACCGGCTACCCCAGCACCCGGTGCCTCTGCCTGGAAGGTCCTTCCTCTCCTCCCGGGCTAGGCCCTTTGCCCAGCAGCTCCCCAGGCAGCACTGGGCCCAGGGGCCGCCCCTGGGCAGGGATTGCAGTCTCTCCACAAGGCCACGGAAGGGGTGGGTCACCACCTACGAACACTGGTTCCTGAAAGACAGAGAGATGGAGACTCCACAGTGGTCCCACGGAGTGTGGGGCGCCTTTCCCCAAGGGCTGCCTCCTTGCAAGCCGCTGCTCCACCTGCTCTCCGCTCCCCAGCCTGTGAGCTGCCCTGGGATCAAGGAGACCCCCATTTCCCCGGCTCCTCTGGGCACACAGGGACTGCTGGAGGCGGCCTTTGGTGGCACCGGGAGGGCAGACCTAGGGGCCGGAGGGAGGATGGCGGCAGGGATAGGGCAGAGCGGCCTTCCCACTCCTCTGGGTCTCCAAATGGCCAAGTGCCCAGCGCCAGAGGACGCCCCCAGAACGGGAGGGGAGCCCCAGGCACAGAAGGAGCAGGCCCCCAACACAGGGCCAGAGGCAGCTGCCCAGACCCCAGGGGCCTGAGGGTTTACAAGAGGCACCCACCAGGGCTTTGGCCAAGAACACAACCCCCCTCCCTGTCTGGCTCCCCAAGGGGGTGAAGGGCGGCAGCATCTTTTCCTTCTGGAGCCTTCCCCGGCGCCTCCCCCAGCCCATTCCCCTCCATTCCCTGGGGTTCAGGTGGCAGCATCAGGGCCTCTGGGGAGAGCGCGGCGGGGATGGGCTGACGCCCCGAGATGCCCCGGCCGCCGCCGCCGCCCCACCCCCGTCCGGGAATGAGGACCAGAGAGTATAGGGAGCCTGTGGCCTCCCGCCTGGGCAGCTCAGGGGCTGGCTTCCTGGGGACCCGTCCACACTGCCCCCTGCCACCGAGACGTCATGGCAAGCGCCGCCGCCAGCCCGCGGGTCCAGCCTCTGGCCTCCTACCTTGTGGATCGGGGCCAGTCAAGTCCCTGCTGCAGAATTTTTCCTTGCGGCTTCCCCGGCTCTGGCCAAAGTGAGGCAACAGGTCGGCCGCCCTCAAATCGTTTTTTGGTTTGTTTGGTTTTTTCCCCTCGAGCCCGACAGTAAGGGCCCGTTGGCAGAGTTTCTGTGCAATAGGTCACCGGCCACGCCGCGGGCGGGCGGCCGGTCGTGGCCGGGGCCCGGCCGGGTGGCTGGGCGGCCGGGTGGCCAGCGCCCCCCCCGCGGAGGTCTAGGGCCCGGGGGCCCGGGCCGCCCCGCCTCCTGCCCCCGCCGCGTCCCGCCGGCCGTCCTCCATGCCGGCGCCCCTGCCCGGCGCGGCCCGGCGCGCGGGACTCTCCGGCGGGGGCTGCGGCGGCGCCCGCTCACTCGATCCGCACCTGCAGGCGGACGTTGAGCATCACCGAGGCCACCACGTAGAAGTAGGGGAAGTTCATGCGCAGCCGCCAGGCCAGGTCGAAGAAGGTGATCAGCGTGCGCGTGAGCCCCTTGCAGAAGGCGCCGTACGAGCCGCGGGCCGCCGCCGAGCGCGACAGCCGCACCGCCAGGCCCGACAGGGCCGCCGCCGCCGCCGCCGCCGACAGAGCCGCCGACGCCGCCATGGGTCCGGGCCGGCGCAGGCCCCGCCGACCCAGGGGAGAGCGTGCGGCCGGGCAGGTGGACGCGAGGCCTGAGGCGCCCCGCCGGCCACCGGTGCCCTCCCGCCCCGTCCCCGGTCACTCCTTCCCTGGCTGGGTCGGGGATGCAGCCTCCGCCGCTGCCTCCACGCCTCCGCCGCCGCCCCTCCGGAGCAGCCTAGGGCGAGCCCCGCCCCTCGCCGGCCGCCGGGGCAGCCGCCGCCAGCGTAACCACGCCCCTCGTGTGGCCACGCCCCCTCCCGGGCGCCGCCGGCCTGGGACCGCCCACGGGACTGCCCCGCCAGCGAGCCCCGCCTCCTCCTGGGCGCCCAAGGGCCGAGCCCGAGGCCAGGAAGGGGTTGGAAGGTGGTATCCCCAGGGATCGCTTTTGGGGCGTGTCCTTGAGCGGAGCGGTCGCGGGGGGGTGGGAGGGCGAGGGGGGAAGGAGTGTTTGGACCACTACGCTCTTTCGGAGCAGAGGGCCTACTGAGAAGGCCCCCCACCCCGCCTGTTTACTGTATCCACCTTCCCCACTGTCTCCGCACAAAACCCGGCCAGGCAACCCATTGTACCTTTCTTCAATTCGCAGATCACTGCTAATTCAGCGGCACTGAAGAGTTTCAGGAAAGCATGGCCCTTTTTTTTCTTTTTGGTATATTTGCTGGTCATGTATATAATTATCCCATTGTTCTAATTTTACCTGTTAAGGAGGAAAACTTTCCCTCTATACTCTTAAGATTCTATTTGTACACACATCCTAGGTGTTTTTTAAAAAGATTTTATTTATTTATTTGACAGAGGGAGAGAGATCACAAGTAGGCAGAGCAGCAGACAGAGAGAGAGGGAAAGCAGGCTCCCCGATGAGCGGAGAACCCGATATGGGGCTGGATCCTAGGACCCTGAGGTCATGACCCCAGCAGAAGGCAGAGGCTTAACCCGCTGAGCCACCCAGGCGCCCCTACATCCTAGGTTTTGAAAGAAATCAACAACAGGCAGATTAACTGCGGAAAAGATATACACATCTATTAATTTTTGATATTACTTGCATGGAGACATCACAGGGGAAAAAAAAAAGTGAACACTTAGAGAGGCAGTGAGATCTGAAAGCTTATATACCATCTGAATAGGGGAGGGAGAACAGAGATGTTGGCAATTTAGGGGAGACTAAATACCTTTAGGAAACACTAGTGTGTTCTTAGTTAGAATAGATAGGAGATATGATAGTTTGTGACAGAATTTGGATGTGGTGTGGAATTCTCATTTCCCGGCCTGTGGTCAGAATCAGTTTCCCCGGTTGATGAAATTTCTAAGGAGGGGTTTTACGACAATTGAGTTCCTTTTGGAGGATCTATCTTCAGGCCCATAAGGGGATGTTAATCTTAAAATAGTGTTTCCCAGCAAAAATATGTTTATGTGGGAATAGGAGAGAATTACAACGAAGGTCAAGGAAACAAGGGCTTAATGGCAGGGAAATCTGGAGAACAAAAGAAAGGAAGGCTTTTTAAAAAATATTTTATTTATTTATTTGAGAGAGAGTGAGCAAGAGAGCACAGGAGCAGAGTCAGGGGGAGAGGCAGTAGCTGACTCCCCTGCTGAACAGGGATCCGGACTTGGAGCTGTATCCCAAGATCCTGGGATCATGACCTGAGCCGAAGGCAGATGCTTAACTCACCAAGCCACCCAGGTGCCCCAAGAAGGCCCTTTTATAGAGGAAAGGGGGAGACTGGGATTGCTGTTGGAAACAAAAAGTCCGTTAGAGTAAGCTCGGGGTTTCCAGTATAGTAAGTAGCTTTTCATCGCCTTGAGTTATATGACTGCCTCCCATTGGCTGGGCTGTTGGGGGAGAGGGAAGGGAAGACACCTTTATTTTCCCGCTGGGATAGTAATAGCTAATGCAGTCTTATTTGCAAGGTATGTCTTTTCTGTTGGCATCTGCAATGCATAAGGAATGGTAGGACCGAAGAGCTCCCCTTTCTGGTCTCCTGACTCTACTTAATTTTTACTTATTTCTTTATTTTTAAGATTTTATTTATGCATTTGAGAGGGAGAGACAGAGCACCAGCAGGGAGAGCAGCAGAGGGAGAGGGAGAAGCAGGCTCTCGGCTGAACAGGGTGTCTAACATGGGGCTCAATCCCAGGACCCCAGGATCATGACTCAAGCCTAAGGTGGAGACCCAGCCACCTGAGCCACTCAGGCGCCCTTCCTGACTCCACTTCAGATGAGGTTATTAATTTTCACAGGGGTTTCAGAGAAAGCTTCTCCCTGTGTTTGTTGTTTTTCGAGTGCTTTTTTAGCTCGAAATAATATACCAAAGTGGCATATTTTGGCGTGGCATATCCTGAATTCCTTCAAACCACATAGTCATTTCTAAGGACTCCTCTTAACCCATTGTTGGCCCTGGACACTGTAAGGAGTCTTCTCATGTTTTTGTCGGCCTTTGTTCATAGCATTTCTTGCTGTTGTGCTTAGAAGCACTTCTGTGGTTTCATCTAATCTTTATTCTAAGCCAAATCCAGCTCAAGCTTGATCATTCTTTTAAAGATTTTATTTATTTGACAGAGAAAGAGAGAGCACAAGCAGAAGGAGCAGCAGGCAGAAGGAGAGGGAGAAGCAGGCTCCCCACTGAGCTGGGAGCCCAGTGCGATGCAGGGCTCATTCCCAGGACCCTGGGATCATGACCCGAGTCGAAGGCAGACACTTAACACACTGAGCCACCCAGGCACCCCAAGCTTGATCATTTTTAAGACCATTTAATAAATTGTGGAAATACGCAGGCTTGCTTATACATACAACTTTTAAAAAAGCTGTCTGCAAGAAATAGATTCCTTTAACAGGGAGAGCTGGCTTGAGTATTTAGACTCTGAAAATGCACTTGAACATCTCGGGGGGCTCTCCAGAACTGTTTAAGGAACTCAGCAAAGTCATATATACTGATCTGGCAATTCCTTCCTACTTGCTCAAGGGGAAAAAGGCAAACCGGAAGCATCAAAGAAACAGAAGGAGGTGGTGACGAGCAGAACTAATCAGTGGTTCACTTTACCACCTGAACACAAATTCCATCTCTGAGCATACATCCTTCTGAAATGAAGCGGAAATAAAGCCATTCTCAGATGAAGGAAAATTAAGAGAAATTTTGACCAGTAGACATACCGTGAAAGAATGGCTAAGAGGGGGTGCCTGGGTGGCTCAGTCAGTTGAGCAACCAACTCTTGTTTTGGCTCAGGTCAGAGTCTCGGGGTCAAGAGACCAAGAGCTGCATATCAGGCTCTACGCTCATCAGCTAGAGATTCTCTGGCCCCTGACGCTCCCCCGCTGTGGGTGCACACTCTCTCAAAATAAATAAATAAATCTTAAAAAAAATAACAGCTGGGGCGCCTGTGAAGCTCATTGGGTAAGCCTCTGCCTTCAGCTCAGGTCATGATCTCAGGTCCTGGGATCTGAGCCCACATCGGGCTCTCTGCTCAAAAGGGAGCCTGCTTCCCGCCCCCCTGCCCTGCCTGCCTCTCTGCCTACTTGTGATCTCTCTCTCTGTGTCAAATAAGTAAATAAAAATATAACAGCTAAGAGGTTTCCTAAACAGAACGGAAGTGATCACCCAAGGAGGATGGCACTAATTTAGGAAGGAAAAAGAGTAATTGGAATGCATAAAAATAGGAGAAAATATAATAAACCATCTTCCTCTTGAGTTTTTATAATTATTTTGATGGTTGAAGCAAAAATTATGTTATCTGATGTGGAGGAAATACTTGACATTTATATTTAAAAGTGTAAAGATTGGGGTGAGTGGGTGGCTCAGTGAGTTAAGCAATGGGCTCTGGTTTGGGCTCAGGTCATGAGACCTGGCCCTGCATTGGGCTCTGCCCTCGGCATGGAGCCTGCTTAGGATCACTCTCTGCCATTCCCCTATGAGCGCCCTTTCAAATAAGCAAATAAATAAAATATTTTTAAAATGTGCACAGGGTTTATTTTTTTATTTTTTTATTTTTATTTTTTTAAGAGATTTTATTTATTTATTTGACAGAGAGAGAGAGAGAGAGATCACAAGTAGGTGGAGAGGCAGGCAGAGAGAGAAGGGGAAGCACCCTCCCTGTTGAGCAGAGAGCCCGATGCGGGGCTCCATCCCAGGACCCTGAGATCATGACCTGAGCCGTAGTCAGAGGCTTAACCCACTGAGCCACCCAGGCGCCCCTATTTTTTATTTTTTATTTTTTTAGATTTTATTTAACAGACAGAGATCACAAGTAGGCAGAGAGGCAGGCAGAGAGAGAGAGGGGTAAGCAGGCTCCCCACTGAGCAGAGAGCCCAATGCGGGGCTCAATCCCATGACCCTGGGACCATGACCTGAGCTGAAGGCAGAGGCTTTAACCCACTGAGCCACCCAGGCACCCCTGTGCACAGGTTTTTTTAAAAAGTGAAAAGATTCAATAGACCTAAATGAAAGCAAGATTTCTACACTTCACTGGAAGTGGTTTAAATTGTCAGTGTCGGTGAGCTATGATCAGATATTATGTGTAAAACATACCATTTTCTTACTGCTGCTTTTTACTTTATTTTCTCCCTCTCATTCTTGGGAAAATAACACTCTTATCGAATCTATTGTAAAAACGGGAAAGCTTTCAAACTGCTGGATCTGTTCATGGTGTAAGAGATCCCTTGGTCTTACCCATCACCAATGTGTCCTTAGTCCCAAATGTCACTTCCAATTATACCCACAGACTTATGGATGTTACCTATCAAGTTACACTATCATGGCCCACTGTCCCCATACCTTGTCTCCATCTTTCTTTAGCCATAACTGTCCTGGTTCAGTTAAATCCCTCCATCTTTGCCAATTGTATAATCTTCGCCATGTCATGCATGCCCTTTTCCTTATCTAAGTGTGTCCTGTATCCCTGCACCCAGAGGAAATACAAATTAGCTAGTTCCTCTTTGCAGGATTTTTAGAAAGGACTCTTTGAGGATGGGATGGCCTTTCATAGGACGTCATCCCAACTCCTCTGATTCCCAGCTTGAAAGTGTCAATCAGGAAATTCTGACTCATGGATCTATCAATAACCAGACCCCAGACCCCAGCTAGAGTACTCTGAGCTCTGCCTGGTTTCATTTTTGTCTGGCTGTGGATGGCATACCCCATGGACATATAACTAGATAGTTGGGAACTGGAGGTCAATGTTTATTGGGTTGGTTAGCCATCCCTGTCCACATCCATAATAAAGCAGAAGCTTCCCATTGGCCCATCCCATTAAACCTCCACTCCACAGGCTGGGGCTCTAGGTTTAGAACAATTGCTCAATCTGGATTTGTCAAGGTGATTTAATTCTGCTTTATTTTTAAGCTTTGTATATGAGACTGATAAACCTCTGTAGAAACAACATGCCTAACAGGGTGATGCTAGCCCAACATTTTGAGACAATCTCCAATGCCTAGAAACCTGATAAGATACACACTTTAGTTTATTATTTTTTTAAGATTTTATTTATTTATGTGAGAGAGAGACAGAGATAGCAACAGAAAGCACAAACCAGGGAGGAGAGGGAGAAGTAGGCTTGCAGGCTTCCAGCTGAGCAGGGAGCCCTACGTGGGGCTTGATCCCAGGACCCCAAGATCATGACCTTAATCTAAAGGCAGCCACCTAACCAACTGAACCACCCAGGCTCCCCAAAATAAACACTTTAGACATGAATGCCTGAGAGCTCTCCCTCCTGCCCTTCCTTGTTACTAAGTGTGATCTCAATGGTTGCCCTCTGATGTTAGATATGGCAACGAGGGAAGGTCCTCCCTGTTACTGAGGGACAAAACCACTAAATGTGGCAAACCTGACTCTTGATCAGTGATGCTTTTGAGGGAAGATCTTGATCAAAGGGGAAATATAAAAATGAATAAAGGCAACCTCATTTAAGAAGAAGTGGGGAAGCCCTAAATGGGAGCCCTCACTCACTACCACTTCTCAGCAACATTTTCAGCCCCCAACAGGCGGGAGCCTGCTTTACTATGGCAGCAGGAGGAGGAAAGATTTCCTCCGGGCTCAGCAACAGCCCCACCAATGAGAAACTGCCACCTTTCAGCCAACCAGAAGCCATCACAACCTTGGATTCTCACTCTCCCCTAATGAGTTTCTTTCAAAACCACCCATCCCAACTTCCTCTCCTCTATCAAAGAAAGCTTTTTGTTGTACTCTGTACTGGCTTAAAGTTCACCGTGGTTCGTGTACCCACCCTGAATTGCAACTGGTCTGCTGTTCCCAAATAAACTCATTTTGCTGTTACAATATTTATTTTTTTTTTCAACTAACATTCTTAATGTAATGTCTGCCTGGTCCCCCAAAGAAAAGACTAGTGATGCGACCCAAACTCCCTGCCTCATGCTCCATCACCCGGCCCTCCTGACTCAGCCATCCTCATCTTCATATTGTACTTAAAAGTGGCTGTCAGCCCCATAGTGAGTGTTTTGGCACCGTTGGCTCCCTTCCAAGGAGAGCAAGACACAGCCTATGGCTTGAGACCCATGCAGATGGCAAGTTCGGCTTTTCCACCATATCTGTGGTATCACTGAACACTGAACTGAAAGCCTTTGCTTAGAGCGGACCACTGACCTCCCCGTGGAATGCGTGCAGGGGTGAGGAGGTAGGGCTGATGGGGGCTGGTGGTGCAGGGGGCTTAGAGGCCAAGGAAGAGAAAAGCATTCATGCAGCGATGAATGGGGGCCCCACACCCGGGAGCCAGAGCCTGGGGGCCTGCCTCCAACTTTGGGGTAAGTTGCCTGGCCACCTTCCAAGACAGGCATCAGGCCTTCCCCGCAGCAGCGCACAGAGACCCTCTATTCTAAGAGGTGCAAAATAGGTCGCATTGGAAGTGATTCCCGGTGGGCCACCACATTTCCGCCCTCGCCTGTGGTGGGAGGAGCCACGAAGTCCCGCCCATCGGCTCACAGCCTCTGGGTGGCTTCCACTGAGCACACTACGCCCCCATTGGCTGGGTGGTGGGCACGCGGCAGGTTGAGGCCCTCGGGTTTCTGCCCACAGCAAGGTTCGTGTAGACCCTCCGCTAGACGTACGGTGGTGTGGAGGGCTGGGCACGGTGTCTGACCAGCCGCTGCGATCAGAGAGCGACCGGGTGGCAGAGACTTCCACGGAAGCGAGCTTGGCGCTGTGTCTGAGGGGTCTGGGCTGCCCTGACGAAGCGACCATGCTTCGGTTTATTTCCAGAGTTCTTGCCTTCTTCCGGAGGAGGGTGGACTCGTCGGAGGCCGAGAGGGAGCAGCATATGAGGCTCTTGGAAGGTATTCATTTTCGTCTTCTCCCTCTCAGAGGCCTGCACCTAAGGGTGCTCCCCTCCCCTGATTCAGAGCCTCAGGCGCTCAGAAGGGGGCTGCATGGGCGTGGCAGCGCCTCCTTGTGGGAAGAGGCATCCCCGAGTTCCTGAGCATACCCAGAACCCTCCTGTCCAAAGTGATCGATGGTGGTGTAGACAGAGAAGGCCCCTGGGGAGCCGTGCCCCACCCTTGCACTTCCCCCCGTGCCTTTGGAACTTAACCTTGTGCATATGTCATGTAAGGTACAACCGATTCCTTTTCATATTTCCACTAGCAGTGGATCACCCAGATTAGAGGGTGCATTCAATTTCGTTTCTTAAACACACATGTATTTGAAGCCAAGTGGTCAAATTCTAGGTCAGTCGCTGGAAGCATGCCTGGGGCCACATGGAAGTGGCTGCCCTTTATATCCTGAAATCCTGCCCCAGAGTCGGGGACTGAGGGGGTGGTGACTCAGGGGACACCAGGGCAGGCATTGCTGTATCGGGGGCACCCGTGAACACCAATAATTTCGCCAGGGTTGGCGGCAGTCCTGCCCTGAAGCATGAATCCGATGATCCGAGCCCGTGTCTCTGCCAAGCACCAGACTCAGGGCCGTCTGACCATTACTGTCACATGGCCCTCGGAAAACCCTGCAGGGAAGTGGGAGCATCCTCACGTCCCGGTTACAGCGGGAGGCAGGGGACGCATGCCCAGGGGAGAGCGGGCACCGAGCTGGAGTCACCCAGACCCCGAGGCCCAGCAGCCATTTCTTCCTGTGGCTCCAATCGCCCGCCCCCGCCTCCTTCCGCAGGATGAGCACGGCAGGCTCAGGAGGGTCCCGTCTGTGGTCGGCGTCATCCCTCCCCCCCCCCAGCAGTGCCCGGTCCTGCCAGGTGCCTGAATCTGCCAGCAGCTCCTCTCCCCCGGGAAGCTCTCGCCACTGCATCCGTCAGCCACACTTATTTTAAAGATTTTATTCATTTAACAGAGAGAGAGGGAGAGGGAGAAGCAGGCTCCCCGCCGAGCAGGGAGCCCGGCACGGGGCTCGATCCCAGGACTCCAGGATCACGACCCCCAGCAGAAGGCAGATGCCCAACCTGCTGAGCCGCTCGGGCGCCCGTTTGCCGTATTTTTGCACATGGGGCAATACAGAAGAGTTTCTGACATACTTTCTTGAGCCTAAGGGGCAGTTGTCAGTCACTCTTGGCCCTTTCACTTTTCTTGTGTTTTATGACTTGACTTGACGAATTTGACCCATTTTAAAAGAGGTTTCAGGGGGCGCCTGGGTGGCTCAGTCGGTTAAGCGGCTGACGTCAGCTCAGATCGTGAGGTCGGGGTTCTGGAATCGAGCCCCGACTCGGGCTCCCTGCTCACAGAGTCTGCTTCTCCCTCTGCCTCTGCCCTTGTCCCTCATCCGTGGGCACAGTCTGTCTCAAATAAATAAAATATTTAAATAAAAGTTCTCAGATTTTTCTTTTTGGCTTCTTGAAACCATAATCAATTTATAATCAGTGTTTCTCCCAGCCTCCTTGTCTGTTTCTCCCAGTCTCATTTTTGGGCAGGCACCGAAGCTTTGTGGTTCGTTGTGGGCTCTGCAGACTTACTCTCTAGGTTCAGATCCCAAATTATGGCTTGCTAGCTGTGTTCAAGGAAAAAAAAAAATAAACCTGAGTGTTTTGGATGTGCATTTGAGCTAGATTTAAACCCTCAGATCTCTTTATGTGCTTTTGTCTGGTGAGATGTTTGCATAATCTCCCCCTGCTTCTGCTGCTCTTGTCGATAAGGATAAAATTCAGTAACAATAATGGCTGTTTAAAGACTCTCTAGATGCAGAAACCATGACAACAACTAACATGTAAGCTCTAACCAGAGGGAGGGATTCACCGTTTTAAGCTGTTGACACAGATGTGTCAGTTCCTAATTAAAACAACCCTTTCCCCCTCCACTTTACTGAGACATAATTATGTAGAACACTGTAAGTTTAAGGTGCGGGTGATGACTTGTTATTTGTATGTATTGTGAAATGATTGCACAGTAAGGTTCATTAAGCCGTCCGTCACCTTATGTAATTATCACGTGTGTGTGCGCAATGAGAACATTTAAGATGTGCTCTCCTAGGCAGACATTAGTAATGCCCTGGTTTTACAGATGAAAACAAATTCTGGGAGGTTAGGAAATGTGCCCAGGGTTACACAGATGGTAAAGGGAAGAGCTGTGTTCATGCCCAGGCAGGCAGGTTCCAGACTCTGCCTTCTCCAGCAGAGCTCCTCTACTGAGGGCATTGGGCCGCTGTGCCATACAGAGAAATGGTGGCACCAACCTTTCAACGTCAGTGTTCTGCCTCCCAAACACTTAATCACTATGTTCCTCTGTCACAGTCTTCTGTATCTCAAGCTACATCTAATTTCTTTCTCAATTTAGATCGTCGTCTACCAGGACTTCCTGTGGTAGGGCTTACTTATGTGTAATTCGCTTTGGACGTTAACTAATGGAATGTTTTGTTTCCCCATCTTTTAGGTGCCACCAGGTTGAAAACTGTGCAAGGAGTTGTGACGAATATTTGTAGTGATTATGGTTTGATTGATGAATTGATCTACTTCAGTAGTGATGTTGTGACTGGCGATGTCCCTCTGAAGGTTGGACAAGAAGTCACTGCCATTGTGGGAAAAGATAAAACATATGGATTGAAAGCAATCAAAGTAAGATTAGTATGAGTTTGGGGACCGGCTTTATCCCTGGGGGACTTTCAGCCTTGCTTCTGGTTATTGGGCCTCTCTAGATGACCTGGTCTGGTGAGTAGACACTGGGATTTGAAGTCTACTTCACTGCCTTGTGTGGGATACTTGGTCTTAGCTTTGTAGTGGTTTCTGCTTACAAAAGTTTAAATTGTATATCTATTCTTCAGCATTTAAAAATGTGGTTAGCGATAATAATTTACTAGAGTCTATATTATTCTATTTAAAAAGATTTTATTTATTTATTTGACACAGAGAGCGAGATCACAAGTAGGCATAGCGGCAGGCAGAGAGAGAGGGGAAAGCAGGCTCCCTGCTGATGAGCAGAGAGCCCAATGTGGGCTCAGATCCCAGGACCTGAGATCATGACCCAAGCCAAAAGCAGAGGCTTAACTCACTGAGCCACCCAGGTGCCCCTAGAGTCTATATTATTCTGCAACTTCTTTTTTTCAGCCTTGTAAAGGATTGTTGATTTTGTTGAACTGTAATTGCTAGGTGAACAGACATGCATTTTATCCAATTTTTTTTAAAGATTTTATTTATGTACTTGAGAGAAAGTGTGAGAGAGAGCATGAGAGGGGAGAGGGTCAGAGGGAGAAGCAGACTCCCTGCTGAGCAGGGAGCCCGATGTGGGACTCGATCCTGGAACTCCAGGATCACGACCTAAGCTGAAGGTAGTTGCTTAACCAACTGAGCTTCCCCGGTGCCCTAACCAGTTTTTTTAAACGTTTTATTTATTTATTTGAGAGAGAGACGGGGACAGAAAATGGGGGGGGGTGCGGAGAGGGAGAGGGAGAAGCAGGTTCCCCACTGAGCAAGGAGCCCAAGGGGGGGTCGATGTGGGGCTCAATCCCAGGACTGTGAGATCGTGACCTGAGCCAAAGGCAGATGCTTAACCCACTGAGCCACTCATTTTAACCACTTTTTAAAAAGAGCAGTATTGTGCTCGCTTCGGCAGCACATATACTAAAATTGGAACGATACAGAAAAGATTAGCATGGCCCCTGCACAAGGATGACACGCAAATTCGTGAAGCGTTCCATATTTTTTAAAAATAAAATCTAAAAATTAAAAAAAGAGCAGTATTGAGGTACAACACACTTACCATAAGATTCTCTACTTTTTAAAAATTTATTTTTATTTATTTATTTATTTATTTAATAAACATATACTGTATTACTAGCCCCAGGTGTACAGGTCTGTGAATCGCCAGGTTTACACACTTCACAGCACTCACCATAGCACACCCCCCCAATGTCCATAACCCCACCCCCCCTCCCTACCCCCCTGCCCTCAGCTACCCTCAGTTTGTTTTGTGAGATTAAGAGTCTCTTATAGTTTGTCTCCCTCCAGATCCCATCTTGTTTCATTTATTCTTTTTCTACCCTCCAAATCCCCCGATTCTCCACTTGTTTTAAGTAGGATCCCCATGGGGCTTGAACACAACCCTGGTATCAAGACCTAAGCTGAGACCAAGAGTGACATGCTTAACCCCCTGAGCCACCCAGGGGCCCCAAGATTCTCATTTTTTAAAGGCATAGTTCCTGGATGTTTTTAGTAAATGCAGTTGCATTTAGTCATGCAACTGTCACCTCAGTGAAGATATTTACCATGTTTTAAAGATTTTATTTATTTATTTGACAGAGAGAGAGAGAGACAGCGACAGAGGGAACACAGGCAGGGGGAGTGGGAGAGGGAGAAGCAGGCTTCCCCCTGAGCTAGGAGCCTGATGCGGGGCTCCATCCCAGAACCCCAGGATCATACCCTGAGGCGAAGGAAGATGCTTAATCACTGAGTCACCCAGGTGCTCTGATATTTACCATTTTAATAGATATCATCATCAAATTATGCTTCAGCTTTATTTTACCAATTAGCACTGTCAACAGCCGGCTGTGGAAAATTCCTGTGCCAATATTAAGAAGGATGGAAATATTTCAATCTTTGAAATATTTGCCAATCTTGAAAAAAAAAACAGTCTCACAATTTTATTTTGCATTTCTGTAAGTGTTGGGGAGAGTACAGCAACGTTTCTCTTCTGAGAGCCATTTCCACAGTAGGAGCATTAGAGCTGTTTATGTTATGGGAATGAGAGTTTTGTTGGGAAATTTCTCATATGAGCTTTTTTAAATTTTTATTTTTTAACTCAAGCAGGGGGAGTGGGAGAGGGAGAAGCAGGCTTCCCACTAAGCAGGGACAACCCCCCCCCCCCCCGCCAACATGAGCTTAATCCCAGGACCCTGGGATCGTGACCAGAGCCAAAGACAGATGCTTAACCAGCTGAGCCACTCAGGCACCCCTCATATGAATGTTTTGCCAGTATTTCCTCCAAGGCTGTCTTTTGACTTTGTGCAGTTTAATTTTTTTTTAAGATTTTATTTATTTATTTGACAGAGAGCGATCACAAGTAGGCAGAGAGTCAGGGAGAGAGAGAGAGGAGGAAGCAGGCTCCCCGCTGAGCAGAGAGCCGGATATGGGGCTCCATCCCAGGACTCTGGGGTCATGACCTGAGCCGAAGGCAGAGGCTTTAACCCACTGAGCCACCCAGGTGCCCGTGCAGCTTAATTTTTATATACTGGAATGCGCCCATCTTGTGCAGGTGAGCGGAACTTGCCATTTTCTGAGTTGTAGAAGATGGGGGGGAGTGCAGTTTTTTTTCTGGGAAGTTCAGAATATATTAAGTTTTGTCCATGTTGGGCTTGAGATACTGACGGGACACTATGTCTGTAACTTGGTGTATTCAGCTCAAGGACAGGAAACAGGAAGGGAGTGTTAACAGAGGAGGCTGAGATGGAGCCTCTCCAGGAGAGGGGGGTCACATCGAAGCCAGGCAAGGTTTTCCAGTTGGATCAAATGCTAAGAGGTTGAGTGATGGGAGCGGAGAAAATGGACTGTTGGATTTGGCAACCTTGCTGGTGATTTTAAGAGCAGTTTCAGAGGCATATTGGGGATATAAGGCCTGATAGGAGAGCAGTGAGGAGCTGATGGGAGATGGGGAGGTGAGTATAGATGAATGTTTAAATGTCTTTTGCTGGGAGGAGGAGCAAAGAAATGAGACTGAAGGAGAAATAGGATCAAGGGAGGTTTTTTTTTTTAAAAGAAGGACTAAGAGTACCCTTATGATGAGCAGTGAGTAATGTATGGAATTGTATCACTGTATTGTATGCCTGCAGCTCATAAAACAGTGTAGATCACCTGTACTAGAATTAAGAAAATAAAAATAAAACAAAAACAATGAAGACAGCTACAAAACATTCCTGATGGCAATAGAAAGAGAACTGATTGAATGGAAAACCAGACTGCTTCTGGATGAAAAGGATATTTAAAAACTTCGGTTTTTGAGTTGATTATAAGTTTAAGGTAAACGCGATAAAATTAACAAAGATACTTACCAGAAAGAAAGAGGAAGGTCTAGAGAATGTTTGTATATGGATTCATTAGAAAGAGAAAAATTGGGGCGCCTGGGTGGTCTTTAAGCGTCTGCCTATGGCTCAGGTCATGATTCCAGGGTCCTAGGATCGAGCCCCACATTGGGCTCCCTGCTCAGCGGGATGCCTGCTTCTCCCTCTCCCACTCCCCCTGCTTGTGTTCCCTCTCTCGCTCTGTCTCTTTCTGTCAAATAAATAAGTAAAATTAAAAAAAAAAAAAGAGGAGGGGCGCCTGGGTGGCTCAGTGGTTGAAACCTCTGCCTTCGGCTCGGGTCGTGATCCCAGGGTCCTGGGATCAAACCCCGCATCGGGCTCTCTGCTCAGTGCAGAGCCTGCTTCTCTCTCTCTCTCTCTGCCTGCTTCTCTGCCTACTTGTGTTCTCTGTCTGTCAAATAAATAAATAAAATCTTTAAAAAAAAATAAAATAAATAAATAAAATCTTTAAAAAAATAAATAAAAATAAAAAAAAAGAAGAGGAAAATCTGTTCATATAGAGGGAAGACACAGAGACAAGACAGAGTGGTACCATGTGCCCAGCTGGGGGGTTGGTCTTGGGTAAGGCGCTTGGGTGTCCCTCCACTGTTGTATGAGGGAAGGCAGAGAAATCCAGGATAGATGCCAGGAAGTTGATACCGGAGGCCTTGTCCAGTGGCCTTTATTTGCTCAGAGAAAATATCTGTGTTCACTGTTTCTGCATTAATGAACATAAACTATTTGTAATTTAAAAAATAACCTACCAGTGTTCTAGTTGTGGGGTGTGGACAGCTAGGTTCAGATTGTGAGAAGGCATGTTTACTCCGTGTGGTGGTTAGTAGAGAGTCAGGAACAGAGAGGACAGGGTCTTCGAGGTCATCCATTTGGATATTGACAGAAGTGGTGGTGGGGCTGTAGTTGGGAGCCTGGTGCTTAATTCCTTGCTGAAAATGAATGAGGGGGAACTGACCATGAGATTGGCCTTGGCAGCTGGAAATGCCTAGACAGAGAAATGGAAATAGGCCGTGACTTAGGCTATTAAAAACAAAAACAAAAGCCCCATAAGAATGAATTGACACCTCCATGGATCAAGTTTCCATTAGAAACTTCATGAGGGCACCTGGATGGCTCAGTGGGTTAAAGCCTCTGCCTTTGGCTCAGGTCATGATCCCAGGGTCCTAGGATCGAGCCCTGCATCAGGGTCTCTGCTCAGCTGGGAGTCTGTTTCTCCCTCTACCTCTCTCTAACAAATAAATAAATAAAATCTTAAAAAAAATAAAATAATGTTTCAACAGTCTATCGACATATTTGCAGTCATTTGGTAATAAATCAATAATACATATAATACTAAATTTTCCCTTAAAATAGTGCATAGGGTGCCGCCTGGGTGGCTCAGTCGTTAAGTGCCTGCCTTCGGCTCAGGTCACAATTCCTGGATCCTGGGCTCGAGGTTCACATCGGGCTCTCTGCTTGGCGAAGCCTGCTTCTCCTCCCACTCCCTCTGCTTGTGTTCCCTCTCTCACTGTGTCTCTCTCTGTCAAATAAATCAATAAAATCTTTTTTAAAAAAGTGCATAGATGGGGTGGTTCAGTGGGTTGAAGCCTCTGCCTTGGGCTCAGGTCATGATCCCAGGGTCCTGGGATCGAGCCCTGCATCAGGCTCTCTGCTTAGCAGGGAGCCTGCTTCCTCCTCTCTCTCTGCCTACTTGTGATCTCTGTCAAATAAATAAAATCTTAAAAAAAAGTGCATAGATATTTATGCATAGTACAGACATCTGGAGCAGGGTCAGTACCAGAATGGGGTCAGTGTTTATCTTTAGGTAGGTAGTAGATTTTGTGAATTATGTGTAGTTTTTTGCTTCTTTCTCTGTCTCATGTATTTCTATAATGAATATGTATTATTTGCACAGTTAGAAAAGCAACGGGATGCCTGGGTGGCTCAGTCACTTAAGAGGACAACTCTTGATTTCGGCTCGGGTCATGATCTCAGGGTGGTGGGGTCCCAGCCCGGCATGAGGCTCCGCTTCAGGCTCCACGTGGGGCTCTGTGCTCAGGGAGGGGCCTGTTTGAGAGTCTCTCTCTCCCTCTCCCTCTGCCTCCCGTCCCCACCACGTATACACACACGCGCTCTCTCTCTCAAAAAAAAAAAAAGAAGAAAAACAAAATACAAAATGAAGGCACTGTACTTCCAGTAATAAAGGTTTTGAATGCCTCCCTATTGTAGATAAATTAAGTCTTTGTCGTTTTAGAGCTTCTCCCTTCCCCTGTTATTTTCCCAACTGTATATTTCATGTTTTGCCTTCTGGGTGCACTGATCTGGAATCTTAGTTTTCTTCCTTGTTCCTCTAACTTGGAATGTGTTGTGTCTCTCCCCCTGCCATCTTCCTATCCCTGTCCTTAACCCTGCCTCCATTTGCCAGGTAAAAATCATTCTCTTCTCTCACAGCCCATGTCAGATCCCACTCTCTCCAAGACTGTGTCCTATGTTCTTTCACCTGAAATTCTCTCCCTACTGGGAATTCCCAGAAGCCTACATTTGCATTTGGTTTTATCATTTGTCATAACTTACACTGGATAACTGATTTTTGTCTTTTATTCCCCTTGAATTGTGACTTGCTGGAAGGCAGGAACAGTGTATCTCCTACCTTTGAATCTAGTACTATCAGTGCATTGAACTTGGTTGGTACACAAAGTATGTTTTCAGACACATTTAAAAACTATATGACAGAACAGGGACGCCTGGGTGGTTCAGTCAGTTAAGCATCAGACTCTGGATTTTGGCTCAGGTCATGATTTCAGGGTCGTGAGATTGAGCCCCACATTGGGCACCATACTGGGTGTGGAGCCTGCTTAAGATTCTCTCTCTCCCTCTGCCTCTGCCCCTCCTCCAGCTCGCTCACTCTCAAAATAAATAAAATCTTAAAAAATATATATGAAAGATAACACTAAGAGTGAACCTTCATTTAAACTATAGACTTTAGGGACGTCTGGGTGGCTCTGGGGGTTAAGCATCTGCCTCAGGCTCAGGTCATGATCTCAGGGTCCTGGGATCAAGCCCCACATCAGGCTCTCTGCTCAGCGGGGAGCCTGCTTCCCCCTCTCTCGCTGCCTGCTGTTCCTCCTGCTTGTGCTCTCTTGTGCTCTCTCTCTCTCTGGCAAATAAATAAATAAAACCTTAAAAAAATAAACTGTGGACTTTAAAGATATGGTATCAGTATCGGTTCATCAATTACACAGATGTACCAGTCCAACAGTGCAAGGTGCTAGTAATAGGGCACACTAAGGACAGAGGGGCAGAATGTATGGGAAATTTCAGCTCAATACTCCTAAACTGCTCTAAAAAATAAAGTAATAAAAGATAAAAAGCTCATTCATTATTTTCATCATCTCATGCCTGTGATAATTTGTCAGGTGAACTCTGTTCACCACTGTTTATTATAATTGTTTCAACCACTTCTGGAACGACAGTGATTTAAGCATGTTTCTGCATTTTCAAACTGCGTTATGTTTGCTGGAATGGTTTCCTTTTCTCACAGGTGGATGCACTCTGTGACAGTTGCCATGGCAGTGGGCCCCGGGACTCCTATGCCAGAGTTTCATTTGGCTGTGTTTCCACTGTCGTGGAAGGCACTAACTACATTGATCACACAACCTACTTCTCTCTAGATGTCGTTTGTAAAGGTACGGTTTACATGGTTCAACATTTAAAATTCGGTTTTGCCTTTTAATTTTATTGACTGGCTTTGGAGATGGTTTCGGGCACCATTTCCGGGGTCAGATTTGGAACATGTCATTTGGCAAGAGGATTTTTGGATTAGAACTACTTCTCTAGTGTCCTCCACTCCAATCAGAGGCTCTTTGGTACTTGAGGTGGGCCTTAGGAATCAAAAATAATGTGCAGCAAGGGAAAGATGACATAATGTTCTTAGAAACTGAGGCTGTCATTTGTTGACATTTCATTTATTGGATGTGGTTGCTAGTTTTGTGTCATTTTTCCATTCATATGGGCACTGAATTTCTAATCTAACTGAAAAATAATACAGGTACACAGGGATATTCTTGTTCTTTTATTTGAATTTTTAAAAGATTTATTTATTTATTTTAGAGAGAGTGCAAGTGGGGGAGAGGGAGAGAGAATCCTGAAGCAGACTCCCTACTGAGTGCGGAGCCCCATGTGCTCATTCCTAGGACCCTGAGATCACAACCTGAGCCAAAACCAAGAGTCAGATGTCCAACCAACTGAACACCCCAGGTGCTGCACAGGGATACTGTTTTTTTAAAAATTATTTCAGGGGCACCTGGGTGGCTCAGCGGGTTAAGCCTCTGCCTTCGGCACAGGTCATGATCTCAGTGTCCTGGGATTGAGCCCTGCATCAGGCTCTCTGCTCAGGAGGAAGCCTGCTTCCCCCTCTCTCTCTGCCTGCCTCTCTGCCTACTTGTGATTTCTGTCTGTCAAATAAATAAATAAAGTCTTTTAAAAAATATTTCAAATGCTTTAAAACCAAGTTTGGAGTTAGCCTTATACTAATATTATATTAGTATAATTATATATATATATACATATATATATATATAACTATATTCTGTTCACTTGCAAACTCTGCCTGCCCCCCTGCCCCGCCCACAGCACCACACATGGAGGGCCCAGGGAGACCAAGGAAAGAGGCAGGCCACTCCTGATTGGTAGGTGGCTGGTGTAGTAAGCAAGGGAACTTACAAACGAAGCTTGTCTGGTGGGGACACAAAAGGAGTAGATCTTTGCACCCATCTGCCAGAATATTAGAAGTTTACATAGATGCCTTAATTGGGTTCAGTCACATATACGGTCCAGATGGTCTCTGCCACACCTTACTCTCTACAGGCTTTGACTTCCACCTGCGGGAGTTGGGGGTCAGAACATACATTCCCAGGACAGGGCAGGGGGTTAGGAGCCCCCAAGCTCCCAGGCTCCTCTTCCTGGGTCAGCTGGTGGTCACATCCTCTTGATGACCTCCTCTAGCACTTCCCGTGTGTGTGTGTGTGTGTGTGTGTGTGTGTGTGTGTGTACTATTGTTGAATTCTCTTTGTAATCATCAGGTCTAACTGTGTTGTTTCATGCCTAAAGCGATTATTTCTTAATTTGTTTATGCTAGTTGAGTTTAACTCAGCTCATGATATAGTGCTTGGTAGTGGCAAGACAAGACAAGTAAGACTTTATTAAACCCTGTGTGTAAAGGGTTCATAGTCTAATTGGGAGAGATGGACGTGTAGGCACATTTTTTTAAAAAGATTATATTTATTTATTTATTTAAAGATTTGATTTATTTATTTATCAGAGAGCGAGAAAGAGCCAAGCATAGGGAGCAGCAGGCAGAGAGAGAAGCAGGCTCCCTGCCAAGCAAGGAGCCTGATGTAAGGGGCTCCTGGGTGGCTCAGTGGGTTAAGCCTCTGCCTTTGGCTCAGAACATGATCTCGGGGTCCTGGGATCAATCCCCGAATCTGGCTTTCTGCTCAGTGGGAGCCTGCTTCACCACCCCCAACCCTGCCTCTCTGCCTTTCTGGCTACTTGTGATCTTTCTCTGTCAAATAAATAAATAAAATCTTTAAAAAAAATAAGATCTTAAAAAAAAGGAGCCTCATGTGGGACTCAATCCCAGGACCCTAGGATCATGACCTGAGCCAAAGGCAGACACTTAGCCAGCTGAGCCACCCGAGTTCCCTAGGACATGTGGGTACATTGAAAGAACATGATGAAAACAACATTATTGAGCAGGGAAGACAGAATGACCACCTGCTGTGGGGAGACTTGGGGAAGGCTGCCTGGGTAAGATGCTTTCCCAGCCAGACTCTATACCTTGCCACCCTCTGCCAGGCTAGCTTTGGAAAGACAAAGAGAAGTAAAACTTTGGTACCTGTTTAAGCCCAACCAGCTGTTGTGTAGCTCGAATACCAAAGGGGGAAGTTGGTTCAGCCATACCAGGCAGCTTTCCACTTCATTTTTCTGGGATTTAAAAGTCAGGACTTGGGGCACCTGGGTGGCTCAGTGGGTAAGGCTCTGCCTTCAGCTCAGGTCATGATCTTGGGGTCCTGGGATTGAGCCCCGTGTTGGGCTCTCTGCTCAGCAGGGAGCCTGCTACCTCCTCTCTCTCTGCCTGCCTCTCTGCCTACTTGTGATCTCTCTCTGTCAAATGAATAAATAAAATCTTAAAAAAAAAGTCAGGACTTGACTGTAGTTGGTAACCGTGGAAGTCCCCAGAGATGATTATTGGTGACAGCTGGGATTTTAAGACACGTTTAGTTAGAAATAGCTCGTTCAAGGAGAAAAGGCCCCTGGGATTGCTAAACTCCGAAGTCAATTTCCCGGTCCGTGTAACCATGCCAACAGGAAGGCGCCACCAACGGTAGCCCTTGCTAGGAGAATTCATCTCAAGATGGGAAACACTTGAAAGTGTTTTTAATGCCAAAGGTAGTGATGAAAGGTGCAGGAAAGAGTGGGAAGGACCGATGGAACCAGGACCCTGAGGCATAAAAGAGAGGCTGGACCCAGAGCACAGGCGAAAGGTTTTACTGCGGCAAAATTAAATTGAGTGAATCAGCATAATAGACCTCTGAAGAGTGGAAAAGAAGAATGTATTAGAAAGGCCTGAGCGCCTAATCAGTCATACTTAGCATTGTCAGAAGAGCTGCTGTTAATCTGATTATGAAACCTAAGGAAAAAGACCAAAGATAAATTCCAATTTAATGTAATGGGAAGGGCTCAGTTGGTTAAGTGACTGACACCCAACTCTTTTTTTTTAAAGATTTTATTTATTTGACAGAGATCACAAGTAGGCAGAGAGGCAGGCAGGGGGAGAGAGGAGGAAGCAGGCTCCTCGCTAAGCAGAGAGCCTGATGCGGGGCTCGATCCCAGGACCCTGGGACCACGACCGGAGTCGAAGGCAGAGGCTTTAACCCACTGAGCCACCCAGCCACCCCTGACACCCAACTCTTAATTTCGGCTCAGGTCACGATCACAGGGTCGTGGGGGTCAAGCCTGTGTAGGGCTCCCTGCTCAGCGGGGAGTCTGCTTGAGATTTTCTCCCTCTCCCTCTGCTCCCTCCCCCACTCCCTCTCTCTAAAATAAGTAAATAAATCTAAAACCAAATACATAATTGGAATTGAGGTGTCTGGGTGGCTCTGTCGGTTAAGGGTCCAACTCATGATTTCAGCTCAGGTCATGATCTCATGGGTCCTGAGATCAAGCCCTGACTCAGGCTTCACTGTTAGTGGGGAGTCTGCTTGGGATTCCCTCCATCTGCCCCTGCCCCCAATCTCTCTTTTTTTCTCTCTCTCTCTCTCTCAAATAAATAAATAAAAACTTTAAAAAAAATAATGGGAATCTAAAAGATGGAAAAATTGTTAAATTTTCTCATCCCACGCGATGGGGACTCAGTGTATATTCTTTTCTTGTTGATGTTCTTGCAACAGAATATTTGAGTGCCTGGCCCTGTCCCAGGTACTGTTTTCCTAATATTTGCATTCTGATGAGGTAGATCTCAGATGGGCAGCAAGTGAGTGAGTCCCCCCACCCCTGCCAAAAGAGAGAGAGTTCCAGAGTGTTTTCTCCTCTCCAGGACTTGAACCAGGTGCTGTGATAGTACTGGGAGTGGGGTGGGGTGGGGTGGGGTTTGCTATTGGTAGCAGATTAGGGAAGGCCTCATTGAGGAAATGACTTGGACCTGAAGGAGGAGTTTGGCTGGGGAAAATACTTAAATCAGGGAAGAGTCACTGTAAAATTCCTACGGTGGGAAAACCCATGGCCTGTCTTGGGAACTGAAGGGTGGACAGGGCAGTGTGGTGGGCATGTGTGGTATGACCTGAACGAGGGGTGGTATGAGATGGGATTGTAAGTGCCAGGAGGATCCCTGGGGTACGATGATGGGGTACGATGTGGTCCTGTGTTAGGTTTGTAATTTACACTAGATTTACTCCTGTTGAGAACCTTTTGAGGTAACCCGGATGCAGTCGGTTGTGGTAGGATGGGATAGTGACGGAAACAACTAGCAGTGGGTTGAGGAAGAAGTGGGAAGTCAATCTGTGGAGACCGTGTGGGCCTGGAGCACAGAAGAGGGAGTAGCTGAGCCTGTGTATTCTTCCGTGCAGAACTATGTGAGTGGAGGTGCTTGAATGGGTGCTTCCAAGCCCAAGATCCCATTTGTGGTGACCTACTTCACAGGATGGTGGTGACCTGCCCCATTTTGCAGGCAAGGATGAGAGGGTTTACGTTCATGAGTGTTTGCTTGTTGGAAATGGTTAACATCAGGAATGGGTCCAAGATTATGTTTTTTTAGGTAAATAAACAGTAAATCTTAACCATTTTGGTGAAGGATGCTAAAATAGAATAGAGCATTCAGCCTCAGGGCGGGGGTGCAGAGTCTACCAAATACACAAGGCTGGAATTTCATTCTCTAGTTTTTAGGGTGCCCAATATCCTACATATCCTTATCTAACCAGTGTGTCTGAGTTAGAAGCCTGGGGTCTCAAATAAGGTTTTTTTTCTTTATTTTTCAGAATATACTGGCTTGAGGGTCACCTGGGAGGCTCAGTCGGTTAAGCACGTGCCTTTGGCGCAGGTCAAGATCTCCGGGGTCTTGGGATCAAGCCCTGAGTCAGGCTTCCTGCTCAGCGGGGAGCCTGCTTCAGATTCTTTGTCCCTCTCCTACTCACACTCTCTCTTTCATGTAAATAAGTAACACTTTTGTTTTTTAAAGAACTTATTGGCTTGTGTGCCCATTTGAAAGAGTAAAAGGAAATTCCATGTAACCTTTTAAGACTTTATTTTTCCTTATCAAAGAGAGCTCAAGCATAAGCGGGGGTGGGGGGCTGCGGAAGCAGAGGGAGAAGCAGGCTCCTCAGTGACCAGGGAGACCGATGCAGGACTCGATCCCAGGACCCTGAGGTCCTGAGCTGAGCCAAAGGCAGAGGCTTAACCAACTGAGCCACCCAGGCCTCCCTCCATGTAACCTTCTTATCCCTTTTTGGATTTTCTCTTATGCCTTGAATTACTCAATTGCATGGCATCTTACTCAGTTCAGAGGTAGCCTCCCTGCTTCAGTCTGCCTCTGTAGTGACCAACAGTCACTAAAAGACCCTGTTCTTCAGCTGCTGACATTCTTATGATTGGATTCGGGAGACTGGAGTAGACCGGGAGATGTTGGAGTATTTATTCCTCTAGATACCTCATTGCCAGGCTGCACGTTGGCAATGACTTTATACATCTACCAAAGGCCAAAGCTTGTGTAGGGCACCCCGCTCCTAGAGCTATAGCTATAGGGGGTGACCATATCCTCTCTTGTCCAATCTGAGTCATTTTGGGGCTAAAAAATGGTGTTACACTTGCTTAAAGTTAAATCAACTTTTGAAATTATTATGTGTAACTAACAAATTGGTTTTAAGTTTGGGCATTTACAATAGTCAGTATATTTTTCTTTTTTTAAGTTTTATTTATTTGAAAGGGAGACAGAGAGCACAAGCAGGGGGAAGGGCAGAGGAGCCCAACATGGGGCTCGATCCTAGGACTCTGGGATCATGACCTGAGCCAAAGGCAGATGCTTAACCAGCTTACGGAGTCCTCACATGACCTTTCCTTGGTGTGTGTGTGAGGCGGGGAGAGAGAGAGCACAGAACCCTCAGTGCCCCTTCTTACAAGGACACTAATCCTATCAGATTAGGTTCCCTTTCTTTGTTTTTTTATTTATGTCTACACCCAACATGGGACTTGAACTCATGACCCCAAGATCAAGAGTCACAGGCTCTATTGACTGAGCTGGCCAGGTGCCCCTTCTTAGGAGCTCATTTAATCTTAGTTACTTCCTTAGAGGCCCCATCTCTGATTACAGTCACCCTGGAGGTCAGGGCTTTGACACAGGAATTTTAGGGGGACACATTCAATCCATAGCCCAGAGGAATCATATAATTCGTATATTCATCAACTTTCCTGGAAAATTATTTCATGACTCATTTTCCCTAAACATGCATTCATGCTTCTGCTCATTGCTGCCAAAAAGGGTTTAGTGAAAACTAAAAAAGGGGGGTTACCAAATTATTAAACAAGTAAGTAGTTATAGGTTTATATTATAGCAAGGACATTCAGACTAATCTCTACCCTGCATGACAAGACATCGGAGTTGAGTTTGCCTGTAAATGTTTTGGGTAAAGCTAACCTGGAGTTTCTCGCATTTCCCAGCGATCCTCCTGACTTGATAGCCCGGCAGAATCTTGGCAGTTTTAGGCTGTGGCGTGTATTTGGGGCTGACTATGTGCCAGGCACTGTTCTGTGAGTTTTATATGCACTGATTAATTCTCCCTTCAACTCCCTGTGCTAAGTCCTACAGTTCGCTTCTCATTTTATAGATGAAGGAATCAAGGCACAAAGAGGTT
Source organism: Lontra canadensis (assembly GCF_010015895.1). Lineage (NCBI taxonomy): Eukaryota > Metazoa > Chordata > Mammalia > Carnivora > Mustelidae > Lontra > Lontra canadensis. The sequence continues at coordinate 447,287 of NW_022631217.1, forward strand.
AAGAAACTTGCCCAAGGTTGCAGGTCGAGTAGTTGGAAGCCAGGCAGCCAGAATGACACATGTGCCCTGTCTTACGTACTTCCCTGCGTCTCCAGAGGGATTGCGAACTTGAACGGTGGTTTAATAAATCCCGTGCTGCTCCCAAAGAGCTTGGCCTGGGATGCCCAACAGACTCAGTTAAACCAGAGAGAGAATCGATGTCTAGAGGATTACAGACGTCCTTTCTGACAGGAAGACTTTCAAGGTTCCCTGTTTTAAAAGGTTCAAAATGTACTCTCGATGTAACTGAAATTATTTTAGGGTCTCATAATGTCGAGGTAACTGTGAAACTGAGCGTTACTAAGACTGAGAGATCCTTTCAACTCAATTTCTCTCCGTGGCTGTTTTAGGTTTCGAGCCTTACCAGGGGGACCGAGTAGAAGTTGAGTTTTGCACCCCGTCAGAGACACTGAACAGAAGGGCCCTGTCGGTGAAGCCTCGGAGACATAAGCATGTGCATGAGGTAGTCCGTTGGCGTGTAGCTCTTGTTATTGGGTTCTGCTTCTCCTTCCTTGAGTGACCTTTGCTGCTGCCCGGGATTCCATGTGATGTGTTGGCAAAACCATTCTTTGCCAAGGAAGAGTCTCTTTCCTTATTGAGCAGACCGTGCTTCTTCTTTCTTTCTTTTTTTAAGATTTTATGTATTTATTTGACAGACAAAGATCACAGGTAGGCAGAGAGGCAGGCAGAGAGAGAGGAGGAAGTAGGCTCCCTGCTGAGCAGAGAGCCTGATGCGGGGCTCGATCCCAGGACCCTGACATCATGACCTGAGCCGAGGGCAGAGGCTTAACCCACTGAGCCACCCAGGTGCCCCCAGACCATGCTTCTAAATGGACACAATCTGAGGATACTCTACAACACACATATAATTAAGATCTAAATTAGACAGTCTACTTGGGAGGTATTAAAATACCCTGAGAGCAACCTGAACCGAAAACAAATCTTGTTGAGGGAATTGTGGGGGGGAAGAAGGGGACCAGAGCTTGTGGTAAATGCTGAGTGTGACTTAGGTATCAGAGAGTGGAAAGGAATGGGAAAGTTGGTCTGTACAAAGGGACAGTTGGTGCTTGGGATGTGACCCAGGAAGTAGAGAAATGGCCTTCTGTTGGCCACCACATTCCTTTCTCACTCTGCCCCTTTCACTCCCTCAGCCTTCGCTGGAGAGGTTAATGGACATTATGTGGTGTATCTAGTGCAAAGTTTCTAATCCTCGACCGGGGCCAGGTCTGCAGGACTTCTGACTTAGCGGCTGTGAGGTAGGGGTCGCCATGGGTAGTTTTACAAAGTGTTCCCGGTGTTTCCAACATGGCGGCCAGGCTGGGAATGGAGTGACCTACAGATTAAAGTGAGAGCGAGGAGATGCAGGCCAGGTTACAGCGGACGGTGCTTTTACATCAACAGTTCTATTATCTGTAATTACAGGTCTGCATTACTAGCCTCCATGGAAGAAATGGGGTGATAGATGATAGCATCTTTTTCACCTTGGAATCTCTGAAGCTGCCTGCTGGATACACACCTCATGTATCCGATATTGTTAATGCTGTCGTGGTGGAGAGCATTCAGTCCTGCTACACTTGGAGAGCAATTTCTATGACTCCAGTGAAAAGGTGCTAATAAGAGAACAGCATTTGTGTTCCCTGGGTGCCTTCTCTTTTCTTATCAGCAAAAGGCCTGGTTTAAATGTGTTTTGTGAAAAAGAGCTTAGTAAGCCTCAACAGTTAATTCAAGCACAGCCTTTCAAGTTCCATGTGGGCTGGTTAAATGGAGTGTACCTTCTGGAGAGTGGCCAGCATTTTTCATTATTGATTAAAGACATTTTTACCTTAATCCTTTGTTTATTTTTTTAAAGACTTTATTTATTTGAGAAAGAGAGAGAATGAGTAGGGGGTGGGGAGGGGCAGAGGGAGAGGGAGAAGCAGACTCCCCAGTGAGCAAGGAGCCTGACTCAGGGCTCAATCCCAGGACCCCAGGATCATGACCTGAGATGAAAGCAGACATGTAACCAACTGAGCCACCCAGGCACCCCTAAGAACCTTTACCTTTTTTAAAAAGATTTTTATTTATTTATTTATTTGACAGATCACAAGTAGGCAGAGAGGCAGGCAGTGGGGGGGGCGGTGGGGTGGAAGCAGGCTCCCCGCCGAGCAGAAACCTCAATTTGGGGCTCGATCCCAGGTGAGCTGAAGGCAGAGGCTTAACCCAGTGAGCTGCCCAGGCACCTCTAAGAACCTTTATTTTTAAAACTCGGTGTCCACCGTAAGTTTTTTTTTTTTAAGATTTTATTTATTTATTTGACAGACAGAGATCACAAGTAGGCAGAGAGGCAGGCAGAGAGAGAGGAGGAAGCAGACTCCTCGCAGAGCAGAGAGCCTGATGTGGGGCTTGATCCCAGGACCCTGGGATCATGACCTGAGCCTAAGGCAGAGCCTCTAACCCACTGATCCACCCAGGCGCCCCAAGTTTTTTTTGTTAATCTGAGTTTGCATTACAGGTCCATGAGATGACCCAGCCAAGTAGTGGTTAGTTCCCCCATATTATGCTCAGTAGGTGGAGTCAGTGTCTTCTAGATTTTAGGTATCACTCATTGATTCACTCTAGAAATAGTGATTGCCTTCTATGTGCTAGCTCCTGGGATTACAGCCTTGAATGCAAGGCCCAGATCCTTTCCCCTGGTTGAACTTGCCTTCTCTTCATGCCTTCTGTTCATGTTCAGGCTTCCTGAGCCATGGAGTCACGGGACAGGATGGGGCAAGTGGGAGCACTGTTGGCTCCAGGTTCTCCTGAAACTCATCCTGCTGAAGCAGCACCAGCCCATGGGAACCCCTGAGAAGCCCAGCCCCAGACAGGACAGATGCAGGGACCATGGATTCTCCCACCTCAACCCCCAACCCCCGTACTCTCTAACCGGGTACCTGTGGGGAGGGTGATCTTGAGACAGACGGTGGCTCACCACGGTCTTTGACCATCTCTCTCGCCCCCGTCAGGGCATCACCCTGGCCTCCCTGAATGGATGATGTTATGGTGCCAGGACCAGGGGGCAGGAAGGATCCGTCTGGGCTGTGTTAGCAACGAGGTTTTAACAAGTCGCCTGAAAGCCCAGGGACCCAACACCCCCTGTTTCTGGGCCCGGGAGTTCTGCAGTAGAGCTTCCCAACAGGTGTGCCAGGGGCTGGTGTGATCCCAGGATGTCCCGGGCTTTTTGTGGCGATTGACATGAAGGTCTCAAGATCGATCGTGGTGGTGAGGCAGGGAGTGTTGGGTGTAAGGCAAAGGTGGGAGTACTTGCCAGGAACATACAGAGTTCTTGGGTGTCCTGCTCACTGTCTCAGGGGCAGAGCAGAACTTCTCTGGACAGAGTCAATCTTGGGGGGACTCCTACTTCAGCTTCCCCTCGGCTCTCAGGAATGGGTTCGTAAGGGATTCAAACACGTGAGCCCGGTGAAAATAGGAACTGTGCCTTTTCATCTTTTTCACCAGCATTAGCTGAGCATGTAACAATGATGCTTTAAAAAGTTAACAGATGAGGGGCGCCTGGCTGGCTCAGTCAGTGAAGCATGCGACTCTTGATCTCACGGTTGTGAGTCCAAGCCCCATGTTGAGTGTGGAGATTACTTACAAATAAAATCTTTTAAAAAAATATTTTGTTTATTTGAGAGGAAGAGTGAGAGAGAGAGAGAGAGAGGGAGAGAGCACCAGGGGGGGGGGTTCAGACAGAGGAGACTCCCTGCTGAGCAGGAAGCCTGACATGGGGCTTGATCCTTAAAAATAAAACCTTAATTCAAAAAGCGCCAGGGGCTTGGGTGGCTCAGTCAGTTAAGCGATTAAGCGGCTGCTTTTGGCTCAGGTCATGATCCCAGAGTCCTAGGATCCACTCCCACATCAGGCTCCCTCCTCATTAAGGATTGGGCTTCTCCCTCTGCCTGCCGCTCCCCCTGCTTGTGCTCTCTCTCTTGCTCTCCCACTGTCAAATAAATAAATAAAATCTTTTTTTTTTTAAAGCGTCAGAGAGACTCCTTAACCTTGACCATGATTTTGAGGATTAAATGAGGTAGTGGATCCAAGTTGCTAGTCCAACGTGAGGATACTGGGCAGTCAAAATTCATGACCATTTTTCTATTTTGCTGAAAGCAGAGCCCCAGTACCATTCTCATAGCAAATAGCCAGCATTCCTAGAGCCTTCGTCCTACTTACTTTCTAGTTGATGCAGTGCAAATAGTGCTTTTCGACACTGTAGGAAGGCAATATATCATATGGAGCTTGGAACTAATGCGCACTTACTTCCCTAATGGATACTCTGGTTAAGCCTCTTTTTCACATTTAGGTTTGCCTTTGGCCTGAAATGGGATTTTTACAGGCACCAGTGGAATTGTAAAGAATATAGAGATGAAATTCTGGAAAAGAGTGAACAGCATCGACAACAATAAAGCACAAGGAAAGCAGCAGACAAGGTGCAAGGGTAGTTCATGTCCCTTTGGATGAAGGTAGCTGGTCCTAGTGACTAGGACACAGAATACAGTGAGTCCGAGGTATAGTTCCAGACACGGACAGTGAACAGTGGTCTTATGACACTTGAGTTTGGGCTCGAGACAGATTGCAGTAGGCAAATGGTAGGACTCTATATATCCTCTTTTCTAAATCCATCTTCTAAATGCCTCAACTCCTATAACACTTCCACTGTGGCCTCTTCCACTGTGTTTATGGAAAGACTAAGAAGTTAATTTCAAAGACGTTTATTTTTTTTTTCTTTTTAAAGATTTTATTTACTCATCTGACAGAGATCACAAGTAGTAGGCAGAGAGGCAGACAGAGAGAGAGGAGGAAGCAGGCTCCCTGGGGAGCAGAGAGCCTGATTTGGGGCTTGATCCCAGGACCCTGGGATCATGACCTGAGCCGAAGGCAGAGGCTTCAAAGACGTTTATTAAGGAAAACATGGAAGAAAGGACCTTGAAGTACAGGTAGGAGTTTCGTGGTGGGGTATGGAGGTCAAGTGCATTCCACACAATGGAAATACAGTGGTTGTGTCTTGGGGAAGTGAATGCACACACCTAAGTGTATGATTTGTATTTTAGCGTCAAGGATGGACTCAACAGTTTTAACCATATTCAAAGTGTATGAAAAGCTAATTGACATGTGTATTATTATACCCACCTCAGAAATAGTATCAGGTGCCTGACTGGCTCAGTGGGTTAGGCCTCTGCCTTCGGCTCAGGTCAAGGTCTCGGGGTCCTGGGATCGAGGCCTGCATCAGGCTCTCTGCTTGGCAAGGACCCTGCTTCCCCCTCTATCTCTCTGTCTGGTACGCTGCCTACTTGTGATCTCTCTCTCTGTCAAATAAATAAATAAAAATCTTAAAAAAAAAAGAAAAAGGGGTGCCTGGATGGCTCAGTGGGTTAAAGCCTCCACCTTCGGCTTGGGTCATGATCCCAGGGGATCCTGGGATCGAGCCCCCCATCAGGCTCTCTGCTCGGCGGGAGGCCTGCCTCCCCCCCTCTCTCTCTGCCCGCCTCTCTGCCTACTTGTGATCTCTGTCTGTCAAATCAATCAATAAATAAAATCTTTAAAAAAATAAAAAAAGAAAGTATCAATGAAGAAACTGTAAAGCAACATAAGGAAGCCTACAGATCCTGGCACAAGAGCATTTCCGAGCATTCACGGGGGGTGGGTGGTGGGCAGTTAGAAGATCTTAGTGCAGCTTGCACATGTCCCTTCAGTGATCACCCAATTCAGCCTGCACCTGCTGTGTCTGCGGGGAGGGCACACCGTGTCACAACTCCTTCAAATCAAGTGTACAAACAAGGTAAGGATATCCTTATATGCTTAATGCAAGCTGCAAGTCTGTGTTTCTTTGCATATTCTGCTCCATCAAAACCAAATTATGACTATAAACTCTTTCCTTCTACGATATCATATTTAGTTTTAGGAATAGTGTCCTCAATTGAAAGGTCAGTTGCATCTGTCCCCAGATGTCACAGGTGACTTCTGTTTTTGTTCTTTTTAAATGGTTTTATTTGGGGTGCCTGGGTGGTGTAGTCACTTAAGCCTCTGCCTTCGGCTCAGGTCATGATCCTGGGGTCCTGGGATTGAGTCCCACAGTGGGGGGGGGGTCTCTGTTCAGCGGGGAGCCTGCTTCTCCCTCTCCCTCTGCCCTTCCCCCGCTTGTGCTCTTTCTCTCTCTCTGTCAAATAAGTAAAATACTTTTAAATTGTTTTATTTTATTAATTATGACAGCATCTACACAATGTAAAAAAGGTCCATTTGTATGCAAGCCATGTTGAGTTTCCATTCTACGTACAATACTTGGTGCGTGTGTGGGTTCGTTCACGCAGATGAATTTATTGAGTTTCCATGTATTGCTTTACAGTCTTGCTTTCAGCTTTTATTTTGGACAAATTTCATGAACTATCAGCCAGGTGGTTATAAGCTTTCAAAAAAGAAATAAATGAATCTTCATTAGGGATTCAAATGGCACAAACAGGTGCCCTCAGATACTGTTTTATTCAAAAGATAGAGTTCTCTGCGGCTTTAACCTCACACAAAGACAGAATCAGGCAATGAGCATCCACTTAGTGAGAAGGCAATGAGCATCCACTTAGGCTCCAAGCAAACCACAGAGTGCTGAGGGCACCCATGCATTTTACAATTAGATTGGACATTATTTTCCTTTCTGTTTATACATGTCTGTACTCTCCTTACTAAGATCTTTGTATGTGCCTTGTGATGATTACTTATGGAATGAATAAGGATATTACAATACATAGGAGATATAATAAAAGCTAAAACTAAGTAAAACCTTGGTTTCTGATCCCCGATACTGGGAAAGGAAGCCATCCGGAGGGTAGTACAGTATGGAAAGCACTCAGAAAGGAAAACCATGCATGAATTAATTATATCAGATCAACGTTTACATTTTTAAAAAAGATTTTATTTGATTTTTTTCCAGAGAGTATTTTTTTAGATTTTATTTATTTATTTGTCAGAGAGAGGGAGAGAACACAAGCAGGGAGGAGGGGCAGAGGGAGAGGGGGCAGACCCCCCTGCTGAGGAGGGAGCTGGAGGCGGGGGTGGGGGGGGGCGAGGGGGGTGATCTCCATCCATGACCTGAGCTGAGGGCAGACGCTGAACCCAGTGAGCCACCCAGGAGCCCCAAGATTTTATCTTTCTTTTAAAGTAAGCTCTACATCCAATGTGGGGCTTGAATTTGCAACCCTGAGATCAACACTCACATGCTCTACTGACTGAGCCAGCCAGGTGCCCCCTTAATATTCACATTCTTTAAAAGATATATTTATTTATTTTAGAGCTAGAGAGAAGGTGAGAGAGTGGGGAAAGGGGCAGAGGGAGGGAGAATATCCAAGGAGACTCCTGCTGAGCACGGAGCCCAGTGTGGGGCTGGAAATCAGAAACCACGGGATCAGGACCTGAGCCAAAACCAAGCGCCTGAGGCTCAACCAACTGAGCCACCAGGGCGCTCCAATGTTTACATTTAAATGACTATACTATTACCTCATCCTGAAGGATGATGTGAAAATTAATAAAAGGAAATCTCATTTAGAATGGAGTCTGGAAGTCTGCAGGGAGAGGGCTCTTAGGCCCTGTCACCGGTCAGTCACAGACCCAGCATGAAGAAAAGGACCTTGGAGGTCGATACTGCTTCACTATCCCAGCAGAAGGGAGGAAGGCTTCCTCTTCCCCCGGCAACAGCTCAGCCAATGAGAAGCCACTATACTTAGAACTCCCAGTTTACTCCAATGGCCTTCTAGTTTACAACAGCCCTGCCCACTGGCCCCCTTTATTAAAGAGCCTTCCCCTCCTTCTTTCTCTAGACTTACCTATGGTTTTGCTGTGACTTGGATCACAGTTCTCTTCTATTCTTGAATAAACCTATTTTTGCTGAGAGACTAATTGGTAGTTTTATTTTTAAGGTTGACAACGGTTATCACAGTACAAAAGATAAAAGAGCAAAAGTAACATTCAGTTTATAATCAACATACTCTGGAAGTTAAAACACGTTCTTGATCACTGTAAATTTTGCATAGAATAGGATAACTATATAGGGTACAAGCAGATTCTCCCCTACTGCACTTCACCTCCAGATTTACTTAAACCTTCTCTGGGTCCAAACTGGGTACCCACTCCTTAGGTAATGATGATGATTACTATTATTATTTTGATAACTTTTAAATAGTCAAAAGTTATAAGGTCACTATTTATCATAAAAATAAGATAATTTCAGTAATTAACTGTCCAGTCTCAGCACGCCTGGGTGGCTCAGTCAGTTAAGCATCTGCCTTCAGCTCAGGTCATGATCTCAGGGTCCTGGGATTGAGCCCGATGTCAAGCTCCATGCTCAGTGGGGCGCCTGCTTCTCCCTCTGCCTCTGCTTTTCTCTCCACTCATGCTCAGTCTCTCTCTCTCTCTCTCAAATAAATAAATAAAATCTTAAAAAATAAAAGAGAGAACTATTGGGAAATCTGGCTGTCTCAGTTAGTTAAGCATCTGCCTTCAGCTCAGGTCATGATCCCGGGGTTGTATGATGGAGTCCCACATCAGGCTCCTGCTTCTCCCTCCGCCTGCTGATCCCTCTGCTTGTTCTTGCTCTCTCTCTCTCTCTGATAAATAAATAAATAAATAAATAAATAAATAAATAAATAATTTAAAATAAAAATACCCAGTCTCTTTTAACAGTCAAAATCCCAAACTACTGTAGGGGCGAAAAGTGGGATTCCCCAAAATGTGCCACTTTAGCATATTATTTAAAACAAAAGTTGCTTAAGGGGCGCCTGGGTGGCTCAGTGGGTTAAAGCCTCTGCCTTTGGCTCAGGTCATGGTCTCAGGGTCCTGGGATGGAGCCCCACATACATCGGGCTCTCTGATCAGCGGGGAGCTTGCTTCCCCCTTTCTCTCTGCCTGCCTCTCTGCCTACTTGTGATCTGTGTCAAATAAATAAATAAAATCTTTAAATAAAAAAGCTGCTTAAGAGAAAGCCTATGAACGGAGGCCACCAGAACCTCCTGTGTCCCCCTAAAATAAGAAATAAATTTCCCATGTGAAAGGTGCCCTTCCAGGACCAAGAAGTAAAGAGACATCCTTATTGATGGAGGTGGGGAATTCAGAGCAGAGAAGCCTGTAGAAACAATCCCAGTTACTTTGAACTAATGTAGGACCCTGGCCCAAATCTGTTTAGAATTCCTTCCTCACTGAAACTCCCAAAGTTAAGGGTTTTGGGGTTTTATTTTATTTTTTTTTTTTTTTGGTCCTGTCAATTCCTCACAGATTTATTATTTCCTTGTCTAAAAGGAAGACTTGGTCATTTTGGGGGGTCTCAAATTCAATATTGGGCCTCCGTGTGCACATAATAAAACTTTGGGGTTTTTTTTGTTAATCTGTCTCATACAAATTTAATTCCTTTTTAAGTCTTATTTATTTAAGTCATCTCTACACCCACTGTGGGGCTTGAATTCATGACCCTGACATCAAGAGTCACATGCTCTTTTGACTGAGACAGACAGGCGCCCCTAAATTTAATTCTTTCTTTTTTAAGATTTTATTTACTTATTTGACAGACAGAAATTACAAATAGGCAGAGAGGCAAGCAGAGAGAGAGGGGGAAGCAGGCTCCCTGCCAAGTAGAGACCCCAAGTAGAGATGGGGCTCGATCCCAGGACCCTGAGATCATGACCTGAGCTAAAGGCAGAGGCTTAACCCACTGAGCCACCCAGGCACCCCCTAAATTTAATTCTTAATCCAGCTGACAGATCTGGAGTGTAGAAAAGAATTTTTCTTTCTATCACTTGTATAAAATTCCGTCACGTTTCTGTCCCAGTTCGGACCTACTTAAGTTGGAAACTTTCTAGTAGCAAAGCAGAGATGTGGTTGGCTTCTATTTTCCTGCCTTGGAATCCTTTTTTTTCCTTACACCTGTAAAGTGCTGAATGGGGTCACACATCTCCAGGCTCAAGGCAGGATGAAGGAAGGTTGAATGTTGAGGATGCGAGGAGAGTCTTATTTGAAGAGTAGTGTCATGACTTGGCCGTGATGCTATCTGGTCTGGATATGGCTGTCGAGAGTTGATTATTTCCTTTGTGGGATGCGTTTCATGGATTTCCTTGAGATTCTTCCACTTGGAACATCTTAGGCCGCTCCTTCAATGTGGAACCTGGGCAACACCTCTCCTCTGTTCCTCCCATAAGACACCCCCCACAACTCCCTGCCTCTTTTGCTAAAGGTTTTTGGACTCCTGGCAGTTCTCTTGGTTGGGGTCTTTTCCCAAATGACCCAGTAAGGCTTTCACTCAAGAGTCCACATTTGGCCCCGGGCAGGGGGACATTCCTCTTTTCACCCTGTAGTCCCAAATGCAGGGCAATTGTTTTCTTCTTGTGGCCCCCGACTCCGCTGCGATGGACCCCTTTCTCCAGGTGCTTGTCTGGAGGTCTGGTGGAGGCTTGAGTCAGTGTATAAACTGGTGAAATATCGCTGTGAAAAGAGAGTTTATCCTTTTATGAAGACTAGATTGAAAGTCTTCAGAAAGTCTGTTTACTATGCTGGAACTAAAATTTAAAAAAAAAGAAATACTAACAAAAGAAAGTCTTTGGAAATTCGTTATCTAAAATCGTTGAATTGTGATGACAAAGAAAATGGCAAAAGATTGAAAGGCTCCTGAAAAAAATCAAGAAGGTCTCAGTATTTGAGATGCTTCACAGGGGACTCTAAGGTCTGCTTCCCTTCAAGGAGACACAGACTGGGGCACCCCGCTGGCTCACTCGGTAGAGCATGAGACTCTGGGTCTCAGGGTTGTGAGTTCGAGCCCCACATTGGGTGTGGGGATTACATAAAAAAGAAATCTTTCCAAAAATCAAATAAAGAGACCCAAACTGGGAGGGGTGGGGGGGGGAGACTGTATACGAATGTGATGACTGGGACAACCCATGAAGAAATGCAACTGGCAGGCCTTTGTGCAAAGAAAAGGCCTTGGCTGCATAGCAAAAAGTTGCTAAGTAAATGAATATTTACAGGTTTTATATTAAAATAAGATGCTTAATGTATGCAGGTATCATTATCTATATGATTTTGCATTTGAATCTGCATTTTCAATTATCTGATCATCTACCCATCAGTTCTGATTTTGTAAGAACAAAGAGCTTCAATTTTGTAAAGAATCCCCTTCCCTCAGGCTCTAGAATCAGGGAAACACCTGTGAGGCAGAAAGCGGAAGACAGAACCTTCTCTTCAATTTAGGCTTCTCCCTTAAGCCATCCTCTTGTATCTGTTTTCCTTTTCATGCTCAAAATTCTGAAGTACAGTTGAGCCTTGAACAATTTGGGTTTGAATGGTGTGGGCCCACTTATATGTGGATTTTTTTTTTCAATAACTACAGGGCAGTTTTGTAAATGTATCTTCTCTTTATTGTGGTTTCCTTAATAACATGCTCTTTTCTCTAGCTTACTTTATTGTGAGAACACAGTATATAATACATCTAACATACAAAATATGTGTTGACTGTTTATGTTATCAGTAAGTCAACAGTCGGCTATTTGTAGTTACGTTCTGGGGAAGCAAAAGTTATACATGGATTTTCCATTTCACAGAGGGATGGGAGCTCCTAACTCCCATGTTGTTCAGGACTTAACTGTGTATTGGTTTACATATACCTTCACATTTGTCCTTCACATTCTCTTAAAAAGTCTTGATAGGCCAGTTGCTGAGAGGATAATTAATTACACCCAAAACTGTAAGACTTAACAGCTCCTCTCAATCTTCTTTCATTGAAGTATTTTCTGGAGCACTTGACAGTGTTGGCCACTCTTTCCTTAGTTCACTTGCCACCTGGATTGAGTTTTCTTCCACTTTCTCTGACTACTTATTTTTTCCTCCTCTTCTTCTTTTTAAAATAATGTTTGTTTTTAAAAAGATTTCATGTACTTTAAGAGAGAGGTGGGGGGGAAGCAGAAGGAGGGGCAGAGGGAGAGTTACAAGCCAACGCTGAGCTGAGTGCAGAGCCTGATGCAGGGCTCGATTTCAGGACCCGGATCATGACCTGAGCCAAAACCAAGAGGCAGTCGCTTAACAGACTCAGCCACCCAGATGCCCCTAATTTTCCCTCTTCTTGAGTGTTGTCTACTCATGGACCCAACCCAGGATTCTTTTTTTTTTTAAGATTTTTTTTTTATTTATTTGACAGACAGAGATCACAAGTAGGCAGAGAGGCAGGCAGAGAGAGAGGGAAGCAGGCTCCCCACTGAGCAGAGAACCCGATTCGGGGCTCGATCCCAGGGCCCTGAGATCATGACCTGAGTGGAAGGCAAAGGCCTTAACCCACTGAGCCACCCCGGAGCCCCTCAACCCGGGATTGGGATTCTTAACTTTAGCTTCTTCTCTTCCTATTGCTCATACTCCTTTATTCAAGTCTATTATTTCCATTTTCACTTTGAGGACCATGCCAATGGCTTTTCTGTGCTTGAAACTCAGAGCACTGTACTCAGACCTTGGCAGGAGTTCAATAAAGGCTTGTGGAATAAACTTCCAAATGTACTCTGTTAGCCCTGATTTCTCTCCCAAGCTCCAAATCTTACATATTAGGGAGCTAATACAGGGTGGTGGCCAATAGAGTGGGCCATGAAGTAAGATTGCTTCAGTTTCAATCTTGGTTCAGTTACTAGCAAGTATGTGGCTTAGAGAAAGTTATGTAACTTTTCTAAGGCTCATTTTCTTGGTCCCTAAGAGATGATAAGAAAATCTTTCTCATAAGGCTAAGATAAGTTTTAAGCAGTGCATGTCAAGGGCTTAGCAAAATGCCTGACACATAGTGAACCCTCTATAAATAGTAGCTTTTGTTTAACTGCTTAATAAACACTGCCTCACTGATGTCTCCCAAATACCTTATCTGTCTAAAACTTAATCCATTACCTTAAACTCAAAAATTGTTTATCCTCTTCTGTGCCCTACTTCAGTTAACAAAATTTCAACTGTTTTAGTCAGTGAGGTCGAATTGATTTCCAAATCTTTATCTACATCCTTCTAAACCTTCACATCTAACGAATTACTAAGGCTTGTCAAAAAAAAATTGAAAAATTAAATCTTCAAACTGAGCTGGGCGCAGTCTTCAACCTAATTTCAGCCCTTACCATCTTTCATCTGGACCATTCTGATAGGCTCCAAACTGGGATACTTGGGAAATGCAGATTTCCTCAGAGAATGCTAGCCCATGATAGTTTCCCCTTAACAAAGATATCCTTTGTTAACCTTAAAAATAAAACTGCCAATTACTTTACCAGCAAAAATGGGTTTATTCAAGAATAGCAGAGAATTGCAATCTGGGAGAAGTTAGCGACAAAACCATAGGCAAGTCTACAGAACAAAGGAGAGGAAGGCTCTTGTGGGGGAAGCTGGGGGTTGGAAGTATAGTGACTTCTCATTGGCTGAGCTGTGACCATCCCACAGTTGTCTACCTGAACTTAAGGAGCCTGCACAGGGAGACAGGAGACTAAAAAGGTGGGTTGAGGTCAGATCATTGAGTGTTTAGAAACTTGGACTTGATTCTTTAGGCAGTAGGGAGTCATTGAAAGTTTCTGAGTCAGTTAAAAATATTATATAGGAACATTATTGGTAACAGTTTGAAGGTGTGAAAATTAATAAAGGGAAACCTCACTAAAATGGAGCTGGGAGGTGGTCAGGGGCAGCTCTCACTCCCTACCTACCACTCAAGGTCAATCGCAGACCCAGCATGAAGAGAAGGACCTTGCAGGTGGATACTGCAAGGGAGGGAGGAGGAGGAGCGAGGGAGGAGGGAGGAAGACTCCCTGGCAACAGCTCAGCCAATGAGAAGCCACTGTACTTAGAACTCCCAGTTTACTCCAATGGACTTCTAGTTTACAACAGCCCTGCCCACTGGTCCCCTTTATTAAAGAGCCTTCTCCTCCTTCTTTCTCTAGACTTACCTATGGTGTTGCCCTAACTTGCTTATCCCAGGTTGTAATTCTTTGCTGTTCCCAAATAAACCCATTTTGCTGGTAAAATAACTGGCACTTTTATTTTTTAAGATTACCAGGACAAAATTAAGAATGTTTTGATATGTTAAAGGTTCTCTTGCACATGCATTTGAGCACAAGTTTGAGACTGCTATGCAGCCTGATTTACTTGATTTACTTCTGTCGATGTTCTGCTAAGTAATTAGTAGTAGACTAAGTAATTAGTCTGTGAGATTTCCTGCTGAGACCACGGGTGTACAGCAGGGAGGAAAGGTGCTTTTTCTGATTCTGATGTGATAATATAGAAAAGAAAATTGATTTTCTTTAATGTAGCCCCAAATACCTAACAAAACACTATCAAATTAAATACTGACACTGGTTGAATGACTTCATCCTGAGTTATAAATTGCTATGTAACCATGGATAATTGGATCTTCCATAAAATCTAGAGTATGTATTTACAACACAACACTTTTTCCTGGAAACGGTTATGAAATGGTGACAATAGTTCTTTCACAAACCTGGCACATGGGAAATGGCACATCAATTTTTTAAAAAAGATTTTATTTATTTATTTGACAGAGATCACAAGTAGGCAGAGAGGCAGGCAGAGAGAGAGAGGGGAGGAAGCAGGCTCCCCACTGATCAGAGAGCCCAATGTGGGGCTCGATCTCAGGACCCTGAGATCATGACCTGAGCCAAAGGCAGAGGCTTAACCCACTGAGCCACCCAGGCGCCCCATTTATACTTTTTAAAGAAAAAATACAAATTAAAAAAAAAACAAATTTGACCCTTCCTATATTGTCTGCAAAGTACTTCCAAACTATTGTCTAGGCAAACAAATATTGATGGTCACTTTTCCCAGGCAACAGTGCAGGAAGTATCAGTCATTTTACTCCTCTCCCTCCCGGCACCATGGCTTAAAAAAAAATCACAAATGTAGGGCAGCTGGATGGTTTAGTCAGTTAAGCCCCTGCCTTTGGCTCTGGTCATGATCTGAGAGTCTTGAGATCAAGTTCAAAATTGGGCTCCCTGCTCACCGGGGAGTCGGCTTCTCCCTCTACCCTTCCACCCACTCGTGATCTCTCTCTCTCACTCTCTCTCAAATACATAAATAAAATCTTTAAAAAATAAAAAAAAGAATAAAATTTTAAAAATCAAATGTAGTGGAGAATCAGTGGCAAAAAGGACAATGAATTAATATAGCTTCGTTTCTGCTTTCACATGCAAGCAGTCTAAGAGAAAGCAAAGCAGGATGCATTAGAGACATCACAAGCCAAGCGGTTGCCAGTTTCATAAAGAAAAGACTAGATTTCAGCGAGGCACGAAATTTTCCACCACGATGGTGGATTTAGCTCCCCATCAGCATCATTGTTCAACATTCATCACGAACGATCCCGCCCACTAGTCTGCTCAGCAAGGTCTAGTTTTTTCTTCCTTTTTTTTTTTTAAGATTTTATTTATTTATTTGACACAGTGAGAGAGGCAACACCAGCAGGGGGAGTGGAAGAGGGAAGAAGCAGGCTTCTCGCTGAGCAGGGAGCCAGACTTGGGGCTTGATCCCTGAACCCTGGAATCACAACCCGAGCCAAAGGCAAATGCTTAACCTACTGAGCCACCCAGGTGCCCCAAGTTCTAGTTTGCTAATCTTCCATTTCTTTGTCACTAATTTGTATCTGGATCCTCAGTCATCTGCATCTTGTTATTTAAAAAACCCCAGACAATTGTATAATAATTTAAAAACTGCATTTATGGCTTTGTGTCCTTGGTTATTCAAAGGCAAGTGATAGATTCAAGATGGTCTAGAGTTCGTATTTAAAGCCAGTTTATTTGTATTTGAAAGATGGACAGCTGTTTAACAAACATGAGTTTATTCAAATTATTTCATTTTTTGAAATGAAATTTGCAATTCAGCAGAAGTTTAAAAAAAAAGTAAAATCTAATCAAGCAAAAGACTCACAGAAAAGAGGATTTGTTTGGATGCTGATGTAAAGCTGAATTTTATATACTGATGTCCACCCACAGCCACATCTAGCATTATTGTGTACCTCAAAGAACTCCTTTTGAGTGTTCTTTCCTACCAAGACTAGCTCTATTTTATTTATTTATTTTTAAAGATTTTATTTATTTATTTATTTATTTATTTATTTATTTGACAGACAGAGATCACAAGTAGGCAGAAAGGCAGACAAGTGATGGGGGGGGAAGCAGGCTCCCCACGGAGCAGAAAGCCCGATGTGGGGCTCTATCCCGGGACCCTGGGATCATGACCTGAGCTGAAGGCAGAGGCTTTAACCTACTGAGCCACCCAGGCACCCCCAAGACTAGCTCTATTTTAGTCAAGACTTTCACAATCATTATTCAGTCAAATATTTTTAACACATTTTAGTATACTGTATACTAAATGGATTAATGGTTCATAATTCATAATTTGTAGCTAAATGATCTGAGGCAAAATATTTAAAACAGAGTTAACATACATGCACCAATGTAGTTAGGTGGCTGTGAATATTAACATGATATTGTTAAAATTCTATAGCAATACACAAATGTAAATTGTTACGATGATATATGTTATTCAAAGGACACTGTGATAGTGCTCATTTGGAAAGGCTTGTATTTAGTAGTATTAACTCAAAGAGAACTAAACAAAGTGACTTTAAAAAAAAAACAAAACATGTTCAGGTGCCTGGGTCGCTCAGAGGGTTAAGCCTGTGCCTTCGGCTCGGGTCATGGTCTCAGGGTCCTGGGATCGGGCTCCACATCGGGCTCCCTGCTCAGCGGGGAGCCAGCTTCCCCCCCCTCTCTCTGCCTGCCTTTCTGCCTGCTTGTGATCTCTGTCAAATAAATAAATACAATCTTTAAAAAAAACAACAACATGTTTTGGGGATGCCTGAGTGGCTCAGTGGGTTAAGTGTCTGCCTTCAGCTCAGGTCATGATCCCAGGGTCCTGGGATGGAGTCCCACATCCAGCTCCTTGCTCAGCAGGGAACCTGCTTCTTCTTTTGCCTGCTGCTCTCCCTGCTTGCGCACTCTCTCTCCGACACATAAAGAAATAAAATGCTGAAAAAACCAGGTTTGATGACAAATACAAGCTTAGTATAAAAATATTGGAATTTCATATACTTTTATAAAGCAAAAGTAGTTCTTATTCCACACACTTCCAACCACGATCCTCCTCTCCTTTTAACCTGTTCATCCAGTCCTAAATCATTTCCTTTGATTCAGGTCATGACTGACTCTACTTTGCCTTAAAGACAGTTTTGCAAAATGGGCTCACGGGTGCCTAAATTTCTTATGTCACTGCGTATTGTAGAGGCTGCTTTTAGGCAAAGTTTTGAGGGATGGATTGTAGAAAGGGCCCACAGCGACCCCCTGGCTGAATCCAGGCAGGACCACCTGGCCACCATCCTCAAGATATCCATAGGCCCTAAGTGACCAATGGGCTACATAGGACCAGGCACTGTTACCTAAAATGGGAGAAATCCATAGGTCACCATAGCCCCTCCTCTTCCCCCTTTAAAAATGGCCCCCACCCCCTGCCTCCTGGCATGAAGCTTCACCCTTGCTGTCCTGCCCACAGCTCCCTTGAGCTGTGTTCCAGAAACTTCTATCCCCTTTGCTCTGCCTCAGGTGAATCTTTTTCAGCTCCCACACCACTGGCTTCCACCCAATTGTCACCCACACTTGGGGGCCCCCATCCGATCAAGAGAGACACCCTGTTTAGACACCACACATGCCTGAGAAGATCTGTTACCCAAAGTAGGCAAATTCCCATTATGTAAGCCTGGGGGGGCACTATTCACTTAGAATGGAATATTCTGAAAAAATCACTGACGTGCCTTCCGTTATGGATTGAATTGTGCCTGACAAATCCATATGCTGAAGTCCTAATCCCCAATACCTCAGAATGTGCGTTTATTTGGAAATGGGGTCGTTGAAGATGCAATTAGTTAAGATGAGGTTATTCTCAACTAGGATGGGCCTCCAATTCTGTATGGCGTGGTGTCCTAAAAAGGGGACATTTGGGCACACTTGTGTGCAGGGAGACTGCCACAGGAAGGGGAAGCCAAGATCTGGGAGATGAAGCAGACGCTGTAAGCGTGAGGGTTAATTTTATGTATCAACTGTCCTGGAGGCACTGGGTACTCAGCCCTAAGGTCAAACATTGCTGTGGGTGTGTCTGGAGGGTGTTTTGAATGAGATTAACATTTGAATTGGTAGATTGAGTAAAACAAATTGCCCCCTAACGTGGGTGGGCCTCTTTCAAACAGTTGAAGACCTGAAGAAAACAAAAAAAACAGACCCTCCTATGAATAAGAAGAAACTCCTGCTGCAGGACTGCGTGATTGAGCGAGGACAGTGATCTTGAATCGAAACATTGGCTTTCCTTGGGTGTGAAGCCTGCCGGCTTTCAGACAAGAACCTTCACCATTGGCCCTCTTGGGTCTCCAGCTTGCTGACTGAAGGTCTTGGGACTTCTCAGCCTCCATAATAACTCCAGACAATTCTTTTTGATAAATCTGCCTCTATCTACCTATAATCCATCTGTCTGTCTGTCCATCCATCCATCCATCCGCCCTATTGGCCCTGTCTCCAGAGAACCCTGACTACTACACAAAAAAATGCCAGATCTTGCCAGCAAACCACGAGGAGCTAGAGAGGCCTGGAACAGACTCTCCCTCACAGCCCTCTGAAGGGGTAGCACTAACCACACGTGATCTCTGACTTCTAATCTCCAGAACTGATAGACAATACATTTCTGATGCTTAATCCACTGAATTTGTGGCAAACTAATAAAACTTCTGGCATGATAAATCGCAGAAGAGAATAGAAAAAGCAGCGTGCGGGCGCCTGGGTGGCTCAGTTGGTTAAGCGATTGCCTTTAGCTCAGGTCATGATCTCAGGATCTTGGGATTGAGCCCCACGTAGGGCTCCCCCTGATCTTCAGGGAGCCTGTTTCTCCCTCTTCTGCCTGCCACTCCCCCTGCTTGTGCTCTCTCTCTCACTCTCCACCCAGTAAATAAATAAAGCCTTTTAAAAAAAAAGGAAAAGAAAAAGCAGAATGCTAGGTCCCCCTTTTAAAACAATGACTTTTCCAGTTGCAAATGGAGGGGTAACAACAGCCCATAGGTTAAGGCACTGTTCTCTTCCTTCCACGTCTCCCCCTGTCTTTGAGAGGCTTTTATTTCTTTGGGTTTTTTTTTTTTCTTTACTATTCTATTTCCTTGTACCAGCCCTCTTTTTTTCTGTTTTTCAGCACTCTCCATTTCTGATTCCTGATTTTCTAATGTGGTTTCATTTAAGCAGGGGCTTTATTTCTTCCACTTCTTACACTTCCATTTCTTCCACTCTCACTGTTTATTTCCTTCTTTATCTAATCATTTCTTCTTTAATTTAATTTTTCCCCATGATTTAAAATTTCTTAGTGCTATTAAAAAAGAGTATGTCTAACTTTCTCATACACTAGCTGGGAGTAATTCTTTTTCCTAGAATTATACTTTCTCTGCCTTTTGTATTTTGTTGTTGTGTTACCTTGTTCTCCTTCTTATTTCTTTTGTTTCTTACTTTTGTTTTCCTAACAGCATCAACCCACCATCTCCTTTATTTACACTTCTGCTCATTACCTGATTTGAATCACAGCAGCCTTAATTCAGCCAGATGTTGCTTAATAACAGATCAGCAACAAAGGGGAGGGGAGGGGTGTGGAGGATGAACAAAGGGAAGGTCACTGGTAGCTAAAAGGGTAGTTCTTAAGTGGTTCCCATCTCTGATTTTATCCCCTTTTGTTGGAGCTAGAACCTATTGGGCTCCCTGACTACCTTTCTGCTTGTCAATCTGCAGAATTTCATCTCTCATTTTGTTCAGTTTTTTTTTTTACAAAGTTTATATATTTATTTAAGTAATTTTTACACCTAACGTGGGGCTCAAACTCACAATCCTGAGATCAAGAGTGGCATGCTCCCCTGACTGAGCCAGCCGGGCGCCCCCTTCTTTTAATAAGATCTGCACATTGTATAATATCTGAAAAGACTAGTCAGAGCTCTGCATTCTTCCTTTAAATGTGGTTCGTGGCTGATTCTATTCCTATTATTGTAAATGGAATTTTATCCCCAATATTTTAATTTTTGGTTCACAGCTATCACAATGCATTTCTAATGTCTATTCTACAAAAAGCCACTTGGAGGGGGCACCTGGGTGGCTCAGTGGGTTAAGCCTCTGCCTTCAACTCAGGTCATGATCTCAGGGTCCTGGGATTGGGCCCCGCATCGGGCTCTCTGCTCAGCGGGGAGCCTGCTTCCCCCTCTCTCTTCCTGCCTCTCTGCCTACTTGTGACCTCTCTCTCTCTCTCTGTGTGTCAAATAAATAAATAAAATCTTCAAAAAAAAAGGCCACTTGGAATCAAGTTGAGTAGACTAAAGATATCTGTTGCAGTCCCATGGAGAAACAAAGTATACAGTTCTAGGCAACAGGACTGAGGGCTTCTGTCCCAGTGTTTGAGCAAGAGACTGGGGAAAGCTCCAAGTCACTATGCCCTACTTACGGCTCAGCATTTTATGTATAACATGAAGTGTTTAGAGGAAATACAGTCTAAGCTTTCAAGAGTCTAAAATGTTATGACAGTAAACGTGACTTCATGATTTCATGAATCATAATTGAATTATTTCAGGGAAAAGAGACACATTTTTGAAACGTTTCTATAACTGTGTGATGTCTGGGAAAATGAGCAGGCAAAAGTATTTTGCCTATGTTGTTTGTTTGATGGATGGATGGACGGCCTCACACTGACCTGTGCTCCACTCCCTAGAGAAAAGCATGTCTAAAAGAACAAAGTGATTTAGTGGCTATTTTGCCTTCAGAGAGAAGTTACAGTCTTAGAGACTGTACTTGATGCTAATAGAACTTTTTTTTATTTTTTATTTTTATTTTTTTAAAGATTTTATTTATATATTTGTTGGGAGGAGAGAGAGAGAGCACAAGCAGGGAGAGCAGCAGGCAGAGGAAGAAACAGGTCCCCGGCGGAGCAAGGAACCTGATGCGGGACTCGATCCCAGGAGCCTGGGACTATGACCTGGGCTGAAGGCAGATGCTCAACTGACTGAGCCACCCAGATGTTCCTAGAACTTTTTTTTTAAGATTTTATTTATTTATTTGACACACAGAGAGAAATCACAAGTAGGCAGAGCAGCAGGCAGAGAGAGGGGGGGGAAGCAGGCTCCCCGCTGAGCAGAGAGCCTGATGTGGGGCTCAATCCCAGGACCCTGAGATCGTGACCTGAGCTGAAGGCAGAGGCTTAACCCACTGAGCCACCCAGGCGCCACACTAATAGAACTTTTAAAAAAATATTTATTTGTCAGAGAAAGAGAGAGAGAGAGCACAAGCAAGAGGAACAGCAGGGAGAGGAAGAAGCAAGCTCCCATGGGACAGGGAACCCCTGATGGGGCTCCAGCCCAAGACGCTGGGATCAAGACGAAGCTGAAGTCAGACCAGTTGGAAGTTAACTAACTGAGCCACCCATGGACCCCTGAACTTTTGTTCCTAGACACATGTATTTCTTTTTCAAAACAATTATTGATTGGGGCGCCTTGGTGGCTCAGTCATTAAGAGGCTGCCTTCAGCTCACGTCATGATCCCGGGGTCATAGGATCGAGCCCCGCTTCAGGCTTCTTGCTCAGTGGGAAGCCTGCGTCTATCTCTCCCACTCCCCCTGCTTGTGTTCCCTCTCTCCCTGTGTCTCTCTCTGTCAAAGAAATAAATAAAATCTTTTTTTAAAAAGTATTGATTGAGAGAACTCCCCAGCACATGGCGGGTGGGGGGAAGCGGCAAGGGAGAGGGGAATCTTAAGCCCACTGTGTGCCCAGTGCTAAGCCCAAACGGGGCTTGATCTCAAAACCCAGAGATCTTGGCCCAAGGTGAAACCCAAAGTCAGAAGCTTACCCAGGCTGAGCCACCCAGGCGCCCCCAGATGTATGTTTTCTTTAGAAAGATTCCTTACAATTAAAATGTATACGTAGGGGCACCTGGGTGGCTCAGTGGGTTAAGCCTCTGCCTTTGGCTCAGGTCATGATCCTGGGGTCCTGGGATCGAGCCCCGCATCAGGCTCTCTGCTCCGCAGGGAGCCTGCTTCCCTCTCTCTCTCTGCCTGCCTCTCTGCCTACTTGTGATCTCTCTCTGTCAAATAAATAAATAAAAATCTTTATTAAAAAAAAATGTAGGGACGCCTGGGTGGCTCAGTTGGTTGGACGACTGCCTTCGGCTCGGGTCATGATCCTGGACTCCCAGGATCGAGTCCCGCATTGGGCTCCTAGCTCCACGGGGAGTCGGCTTCTCTCTCTGACCTTCTCCTCGCTCATGTTCTCTCTCACTGTCTCTCTCTCAAATAACTAAATAAAATTAAAAAAAAAAAACGTATATGTAACGCACCAGCGGCGTGTCCATTTATCCTTCCACTAATTGGGTTCAGGTGGCCCTCAGAGCACAGACTCCTTTACACACATGAGGGAGCCTCTTTCTCCCCTTTCCTTCCAGCTGGCTCAGACTTGGGGGAGAGAGAAGGAGAGGCGGGCAGCCAACTGAAAGTCGAGAAAGAGAGGTGGCCCACCCCTTCCTCGTTGCATTTTCACTTCTTGTTCCTGCTCCTTTCCTCACTCCAGGAAGACGGAGGAAGGCTCGGCATTGTGTCCGCTTTTCCGGAGCCTTTGGAAGTGAAGGAGCCTCTTCCCTGGACCTTCGGTGCTGGTTCTCCAGGGATGCTGTCAAGCCCCATGGGAAGGATTCCTCTGAGAAGAGGGTGTGGGCCCCTAGACGAACCAGAAGGCAGAAGGCTCTTAAGGAGGGTGGGTGTGGACGTGGCCAGTGCTGTGCAGGGAGCGCCCAGGATCAACCTCTGGGGCCAATTTCCTTTTCCTTTCCCTCTTTCTGTCTCCCTTTCCTCTCTGTCTCTGCCAGCCGCTGCGCTATTGAATGCCTTATTTGTGCTTCTGACTTCCGGAGACACAAATGGAGCCCTGCACATGGACACTGAAATGCATCCCCCCGCCCCCGTAACTTTGTGGTGGGGGGACGTCCTTCCAGTACGATCCATGATCCATCAATAGGCACTTGGTGGAGGCTCTGTGCCGAGGCCTCTCCAACCTCCAACCTCCCACCCCTACCTCCGCCCCACCGCCTCTGCCCCATGAACACGGCCCTCAGCTGTTTTGCGGTCGGAGGTGCCACCGCGTGTGTTGCTGCCTGGGACCGGCCTCCGCCCAGGGTCAGGCGCCCCAGGGAGATGAGCTGTAGGCGGTGCCAGCTGCTCTGGGGCTTCTCGAGTGCCACCCGCTGCTCCAGGTCGGGGACCTTTGCGCACAGTTGTGCGCCCACGCCACCTGGCACCAAAAGGTCCATGGCCACGGCCCTCCGCGCCGCGTGTCCCGTCGCTCAAGGTGGCGGCTGTGGGACTCATCCCAAGCGGCCTGGCCCGTCGCGCCTCCCTTTGCTGCGAGCCGCGCCGCAGCGGGTGCGCGAAGCCGCCCCTCCCGCGACCCCGGAGGCCAAGACGGCGGCGGCACAGGGGACAGGCCCGGGGAGGTGACTGGATGTGGAGGGCTGCAGCGGTTGCGCTTAACCGCCGGCGGGAGGGACAGGGAGGAGCGGGCGCCCGGAGGTGCGGGCAGGCGCGTGTGGGGGTGGCGGAGGACGGCAGGGGGCACAGGGACCGGAATCGTCCCCCGCCTCCCGGGACAGGTGAGCCCACGGCTGCGCTGCTCCCACGGCTCCGCCCTCGCTCGGGTGCCCTGGTCGTCGCCCCCTCCCATCCCCCAGGGCTGGCAGCGTCCCCACGGCGCACGACCGCCTGCTTCTGCACGCCCCCGTCCTCACTCAGCCCCGCACATTCTCCGCTGCCAGCTGCCGCCCACCAGGCTTTACCCCACCCCGCCGAGGGGGGCCCCGGGGGACAGCGAGAAGAGCCCTTTCCTTCAGGAGGCCCTGAAGATGTGACGTTCCCATATTAAAATGTCGTGTGCTCTATTTTTTTTTTTTTTTAGATTTTATTTTATTTTACAGAGAGAGGTCGCAAGCAGGCAGGGAGGCAGGAAGAGAAAGAGGGGGAAGCAGGCTCCCCTCTGAGCAGAGAGCCCAACGCGGGACTTGATCCCAGGACCCTGAGATCATGACCTGAGCTGAAGGCCGTGGCTCAACCCATTGAGCCACCCAGGCGCCCCTGATTTTTTTAATATGAAATAAAACCAACAAAGGCACAATGCTATAGTGTCTAAAATGATATTCCCATGAGCGGCAGAATAACAATCAAAACCAGTATCCTAAACTTCCCACCCCGCTCGTGGCCCGTTCTTCAACAACGTCTTTCACCAGGGTAGCAACGAGGTTTCGCAGGGGGACACAGCCGGGCCTAGGGACAGGAGTCTCGGTTCCGGAGGGTGATGCAGAAGCATCACTGTTCCCTGGCTCTTGTTTCGGGTTAAAGGTGGACGAGATGGGACCTGCTGTGGGATCTCACCACCTCCCAGGCTGGAAGAGCCCCTGCATTCCGCGTTACCAGGCATGGAATCCCCAGCGTAACTAAGCGTAACTAAGCGTAACTAAGCGTAACTAAGGGTAACTAAGCGAAAAACGCCCTTTGAGCAATAAAAGCATATCAAACCGAAAGAGGTGAAAACAGTTTTTATTGTAGTATCTGAAATAAGGGAGGTGGATGTCAGATTAAATCAATTTTTTTTTGTTTTTGTTTTGCACTTTCCAAAAATTGTGGGTAGGCATAAGCAGGTTAAGACCCCTGTTTTTTGTTTCTTTCAGCAAGGGCCAGCCACCTCCCCCCCGGGTGGCTCAGGTCAGCATCCACAGCCATGTGGACAGATCCACATCGCTCCTGTGCCTGCCCACCTGCCTTTCCAGCAGGAAGTGCAGCACATTTTTGGTTGGCATGTTTCGTCTTGAGCGGCGGCCACTTGTCTTCTTCTCATCACTGGGTGTGGATGTGCTGGGCTGGACTTCAGACTTTTCTTTCTCCATGACCGGTCGACACCGCAGATGCCTTCACGAAAGGAACCCAACGGAGAAAGCCTGAAAAGAGATGAGGAAGGAATTAGAAAGCCCCGGATCTAGAGCCCATGCTCCTCCCCACTTCTCTACAGTCCCGACTCCGTGCCAGTTTGAACAAATGGTAGTCCTGTAACCTCCCCCTTCTACCCAGTAGGGCTGGGATTCATCGGGTGGGTTAGTGTGGCAACGGCCCCAAACCATATTACAAATGGATGGCTTACCTCACAGACCACTGAGGTTTCTGTAGACGACGGTCAGAGACGACGGTCCGTCCAGAAGAGAGGTCGAGAGAGGAGTGAGAGGAAAAGTTCTTCTCTCCTTGTCTTCTTCTTCTTCCTTGAGGTCCCATTGGCTAAGCCCCAGAGGTGTCGTGGTGACTCACAATGGCTCTCAGAACCTGAGGCCACATGCCAGATCTGAACACTGGCGGTTATCACCTGGGTTACTTCTGGTTCAGGGCTGAAAACAGTAAGTGGATGAGGGGTGCCAGAGGAGGGACAGTTATTATCCTCATTCATGTGACACTTGAAGCAGTTGAGGTCAATGAATGTCAGGTCACACACTCCTTTTTTTTTGAGAGGCAGGGAAGACCCACTCACCCCTTCCCTCACTTTCCTCCCACCCCCTGTAGAATCATGTCAAGACACTTAGATACGGTGTTCAGTGTCCAAAAGACATCACAAAGGGATAAAAACTATTATTAGTGCATTATATTACTATTATTAGTGCATTATATTACCAAAAGAAAGAAGCAAAACTGCCTTTCTCTAAAGGAATTTCCTTCTTAGAAAAACCAAAGCCGTCACCCAGGAAGTAGATCAGGAAAGGTCAGTTGATACAAGTTAAACACATAAAAAGTACATTTTGCATACACTTCTTCTAAGAAATAAAATAGAAATAAAATGTCTGATTCTTATTAGTCACAAGCATTGTGAAACACCTACAAATATAATTCTTTGAAAGAAACTTATGGAAAATATACCTGAACCTTTTATGTACTTCCTGTTTGGACACTAAAATAATATCTTAAATTATTTTTTTGGGCAGGGGAAGGAAGACTAATCTTTGAAATGATATCAATTCTCCTCTAAATCTATGACTTCAGTGCAGTTCCAGTCAGAAATCACAACACAGTTTTAAGTGTGTATTTGGAACTAGGTGACTGGGTTATACAATTATCTTGAAGAGAAAATGTGAGGGATTATCCCAATAGCTATTAAATATCTATTATCTATCTGTTATCATCTTATCTATTAAAACATACTCTATAGGATTAGTGATAGAAACAGGAATAGATAAACATGTCCATGGAACAAAATAGAGATTCTAGAAGTATCTTCATTATATCTGTGGGGTTCAAATAAATGATAAAGCTGGCATTTCATGGCAGATACCACCTCAAGGCGGTATCTTATGACTAAGTCAGTGTATGTGTGTATGTGTGTGTGTTAGGTGTGTGTGTACACACGCACATGCATGTGCAAGTAGATGGAAGTTCAGAGGGACTTCTGGAGCACGTGTTAGTTCTCCTATAACTAATTCTAGATCCTATCCACTTTCACAGGTTTTTTCCAGTTGTGCTTCTTCCTGGAGCCATCTGCAGTGCCAGCCAGGTATGGAGGAAGGACATTCTGAAGTGGGTCCCGGCACACCCATGCCGAGCATCAGGAAGAAGGCAGACGAGTACCTAAAACCCACGGCCTCTCAAAATGTGCTGAGCTTTTTGCTGGGGAGGCAGCTGGGGAGGCACAGAAATGACGAGAATCTGAGGGAATGGCTGTGGACGCTGACACAGAAAACACCAGGGTGGACGTGGCCTTTGCCAAAAAGCCATGTGACCTACTCACCCACGATCCTTGGGGATTATGAAAAATCCAAAAAAATGATGTGGATCAACAAATCCTTCCCCTGAGGGCACCATTAAAACTGAAGTTACGTGGTCCCTTGTGGTTTGGGGTGTGATTTGCTCACGTGCTCACTGTCCTTGTGACTCCTGGTCTGCTACCCAGTGGCCGCAAACAGGGCAAGGCTGGCAGTTCCCCCTTAGAGAAGGTTTACTGACATGGCAGCGTCTGGGGGTTTGGAATTGAGAGGGGCCCTCTTGGGAGAGGATGGAAAAGCTGTGGAGTTTCTAAGTGGAAAATACCTTACACCTCACATTTACTGAGGGGATGGATCTTCAAGGAGGCCGCTGGGATGCCTCCATTGGTCTCCCTCCAAGCTTGAGGGAGACAGTGGGAACAAGTCAAAATCACAAATACACTTTTTAAAAAATTTTAAAAGATTTTATTTATTTATTTGATAGACAAAGATCACAAGTAGGCAGGGAGAGAGGAGGAAGCAGGCTCCCCGCTGAGCAGAGAGCCCGATGCGGGGCCCAATCCCAGGACTCAGAGATCATGACCCGAGTTGAAGGCAGAGGTTTTAACCCACTGAGCCACCCAGGAGCCCCTCACAAATACATTTTAAAAGGGAGTGACTGGGGCACTTGGGAGGCTCATTCAGTTAAGCGTCTGCCTTCAGCTCTGGTTATGGTCTCCAGTGTCCTGGGATCTGAGTCCCACATCGGGCTCCCTGCTCTGTGGGGAGCCTGCTTCTCCTTCTGCCTCAGCCTCTCTCTGTCTCTTGTGAGTAAATAAATAAAATCTTTAAAAGAATAAAAAATAAATAAAAGTGAGTGATTGTGGGGTTCATGGGTGGCTCAGGGTTGTGATCCTAGGGTCCTGGGATAGAGCCCCGCTGTGGGCTCCCTGCTCAGCAGGGGGCCTGATTCTCCCCCTCTCTCTGCTTCTCCCCCTGCTTGTGCTCTCTCTGGCTGTCTCTCTGAAATAAATTAATAATATCTTTAAAAAGTGACTGGGAGGGTTGGGGGCAGCTCTCTACGTGGAGGTCATATATCAGGGAAAGTGGGGTATGGAGACCCAGAGATGAGGTCTCCAAATTGCCTTGAAAGACCCCACCAAAGAAGAAGAAGTCAGATTTAAACAGCTGCTAAAATCCATCCAGATAAAGGAGACCTGTCATGACCCTGACCTCTTGTTCCTTCCCATGCTGAACAGACCCTCCGGGACAAAGGGTTGCAAAAAGGGGAGGGAGGCAGGAGCTGGCCAAGTCTCAGTGGGAGGACCAGGCCACACCACACCTTGTTCCCCTTTCCTACCCAAGGCTTCAGCCCGGGGCCAGCCAGAGCTGGGGGAAGGGAGAGGCACAGGCGCCAAAAATAGATTAGAGTTGTGGTTATTACCTTGGACAGGACACTGACCTTGTGGCATACTAAGCTCACTGAAGATGTTCTGTTACCGGATAGTGGTCAGAAAAGTCACAAGGTTGACCCTGGGGCTGATGATGGGGAACAGAGAAGAAGGGGCCCCGCAGAATGGATTTGGCTGGGGTATTTGGAGGGGTCAGGAAACAAGATCATTGGGGTTTGGTCCCTGGAGCATGTAGCTGTGAAATACCCAACTGTTATTAATGAAGGACTAGCTGCTTCCAGGGGCAGTAAATCTCTGGCCCTTCTGATGGCCTTGTGTCATGTCCAGCATGCTTCAAGAGTGAGAAAATGTTCTCAGGCCGAGAGTCATGGGTGACTAGTCAGCAGCCTTGTGGGTATTGAGGCGGGAGCTGGCTTTGAAGGGCAAGAATCAAAATATATTAAGTCAGTGTCAGAATCTTTTTGGCATTGTCTGCTCCTTAAATATGTCAATATTCTATCCACTGTGTAAAATTTTCAGTGAAGTATAATTATATTTCTTCTCTAGGGCTGATCATATGCTCATTTTTAAAAAAGACTCATTTATTTATATTAGAGAGCATGAATGAGCAGGGCAGGGGGGGGAAGCAGTACAGAGTGCGAGGGAGAGAGGACCCCGATCTTGACCTGAGCCAAAATCAAGAGTCGGACGCTTAACTGACTGAGCCACCCAGGAGTCCCTAATTGGTTAAACATTTAATACGTGATCAGGTCACCTGGCTGGCTCAATCTGTTAAGCAGCTTTATAATTATATAATTCAATCTGGTTTTGGGAGCCCCAGTCCCAGAAAGTTTTCAGAGAAGTTTACAGATGTCTAAAGAACGTTTGCATTGTAGGCATTACAATCTCCCACCATGGGAAGGGAGAGCAAGACTGTGGCCATCTGCTCTGCCTGAAGATGCGCCCCCACCCCCGGGAGGCAGTGGGGCACGGGGCTCTCCCTGGGATTTCATAAGGATCTCAGGCTGTGGGCGTGAGCAGCTGTGTTCTTGCGTCCAGTCAAGACGGGCCCCGGCTGCAGCGTCTCCTGTCCTACGGGAGGGGTTCCTCAGCATGCAGAGGGCAATGCACCTCCCTTCCCGGTCTCCCATGGCAGCTGGAACTGGATTGATAAATATCCGCATTGCTCAGGTCATGATCCCAGCCTCCTGGGATCGAGTCCCACATTGGGCTCTCTGCTCAGCAGGGAGACTGCTTCCTCCCCCAGCCCCCCACCTGCCTCTCAGCCTGCTTGTGATCCCTGTCTGTCAAATAAATAAATAAAATCATAAAAAAATTTAAAAATAATAAAAAATAAAAAAAATAAATATCCGGAACACCTGGGTGGCTCAGTCAGTTGAGCGTCTGCCTTCGGCTCAGGTCATGATCTCAGGGTCCTGGGATAGAGTCCCATGTTGGGCTCCACGCTCAGCAGGGAGCCTGCTTCTCCCTCTCCCTCTGCTGCTCCCCCTGCTTGTGTGCTCACTCTCTCTCTCTGACAAATAAATAAATTAAATTTTTAAGATAAATCAATATCCCCATTGTTACCCTGTCTGTGTTTAGCAATGGACCACCCCTTGGGCTGCTCCTCCCCACCAGGTTCACCCATGACCACACCTAACACGACATCCCCATCATGTGTGCCTCCTGCCCCACGGGTTCTCAGAAATGCACCTCTGGGTGGTGAGTCCAGTTCATCGCCACCATGGCCACTGGTTGCCACAGAGGGCCTTCTTTAGGTTGGCGGGAGTCCAATTGTGGATCTCTGTCGTGGTTCAGAATAGGCTTTCAGTGCCCAGCACCACTGTTTCTTGCTATCTTTCTGTCACCAATCCCACCTGTCATCTACTACTGGCAAAATGCCTTAGAGCTATCACAACTTCCGGCTGCAGCTTTGGGGGCATCATGGAAATGACTGGGGACCCCTAGGGACCTGGAAGATCCCAGCTGTTTGCCCTCTGAATTAACTTTAGTAGAGTTGTCCCCTTTAAAAGAGATCCAGTAAAATCCCTGTTTACAGTAAGACAAGCTCAGGGAGCTTGGAAAGAACTTTCCTTCAATGGGGCATGACCCAGTGAGACAAAACCCAAGAAGGGATTCAGTCCATGACCACCCCAGGGGCACTCAAAGCCGATGTGAGAGGGGCAGTCTCTTTAGCGTCTCACTGTCCATCCGTTAGGGATCCCCATCACCTCCCATCTGTGCCCTGGGCCCAGATGCATTGATCACCAATTTAAAGTATAGAGCCATAGTTCCCAAAGTCTTCCAGGGAGTACTAGATCTATGAGATGAGTAAGTGTTCTGTGAGCAAAGCACTCCCTTGACCAAGATGTCTGGGGAACTCTACACTGTGCCCTCCTTCAGTGGGTAATGCACAAGATCCATCAGTACTGAAATCTCCAAACAGTCTTCTTTTTCAAAGTATTTTATTTATTTATTTGAGAGAGAGAGAGAGAGAGCAAGAGCAACGGGAGGGGAGGAGGGAGAGGGAGAAGAGGACTTCCCACAGAGCAGGGGGCCCAATAACTTGGGGGCAGGGCTCGATCCCTGGACTCCAAGATCATGACCTGAGCCAAAGGCAGATGCTTAATCGACTGAGCCACCCAGGCGCCCCTGTCCTGATATTCTCCCTTTCTTTTCCAAGTCTCTGAGCACGTAGCCTTGTCTCTCCAGCGCCACTGCATACAATTATACAAGTGTGTATACCCGGGGACAAGCTCCTGGGAGATGCTGGAGGTTGAAGAGGGATGTGACAGGAGCCACAAAGCCACCAGGAGAGGAGTCATCCAGATCTGGGAAGGCCAGGGGCTTGGGTGAGGCAACCAGGTAGAGGTGAGGGTCAAGCAGGTCTAAAACCCTGCCAAGCAGGGCGCCTGGGTGGCTCAGTGGGGTAAAGCCTCTGCCTTCGGCTCAGGTCATGATCCCAGGGTCCTGGGATGGAGCCCCACATCGGGCTCTCTGCTCAGCGTAGCCTGCTTCCTCCTCTCTCTCCCTGCCTCTCTGCCTACTTGTGATCTCTGTCTGTCAAATAAATAAATAAAATCTTTAAAAAAAGCTGGGGGATGAATAAAAGATAAAAGTAGGGGGGCTAAGCTAAAGGCAAAACACTGTCTTCACGGTGATAAATTCTCACGGGGCTATCGCTGAACATTTCTGAAACTGCCTTACATGGATACTGGGTGCTGAATGCTGCGAGCCACTGTAGGTGAGCACAGTTATAGATAAGCAGGAAGGGAAGGCTAGAATGATCCACGTGGTAATGGATCAGAGCCAGAGACACTAGTCTGAAGTCATATTTATCTTAACAGACAGACACAGAAGGGTAGATGTAGAAATATTTATAGATACGCATATATACAAGGTATGTTAGTTTCTTATTATTTCTGTAACAAATTATCACAAATTTAGTGGCTTAAAATAAAAACTATTTTTTTCTCTTAGCCTTCTGGAGGTGAGAAATTTAAACTTAAGTTGTTAGAGAGTGTCATTCCTTCTGGTGGCTTCAGGCGAGGCTCCATTTCCTTGTCTCTTTCACTTTCTGGAGGCTGCCTACATTCTTTGCTTCGTGACCCCTTCTTGGCATCACACCAACTACTGGCTTCCAAAATAATATCTCCTACTACACATCTGCTCCATCTGTCTCTCTCTTGTAAGGATTTGTAGTGAGTTCAGGAACTGGGGTGGGGAGGTGATCGAGGGAGACACAGGACCATGAGAGGCAGTAACAAGCTTTATTTGGGCCGCACAAGGACAGGGCTGTCTGGGAGGGGAAATTCCTCCCCACAAGAAACCTTCCAGAGGCAGAGGCATGGGCACCACCCCCTAAATGGGGAATACAGCAAGGACATTTTCAGGGAAGGAGGGGAAATGAGAGAGGAAATGTTTGTGTCTGGGTAATGTCACTTAGCAGCTTGGTGGGGAGTCTCCGGGTCAGACAGGCCAAAGAGAAGCAACAGTTTGGGGACATTTATACAGCCCAGTACTGGACTCACCTGTGGTTTGCAGGCGATGGTGAAGTTTTACAGAGCATGTAAATGAGGCGGCTCCAAAAGGTGTTGAAAATAGGTTTTTTGGCACTATTTAAAACAACTGAATGTATGAGAGTTTGAGTGTGACACCAGTGGGGTTCGGGCTAATGGTCCCAGCCTGAGACGAAGAAGTAAACAGCACAGGGGTTCATTGTGAGGGGCCACCCATAGCTGAGGACAGGACAAAACGAGAAAGGGGAACAGCAGTGGTTACCAATGGCCATACTCAGCTCCCTTAACTTGCTCACTTTCCACCATGCCCTAGAGCAGCAGACCTTAATCTTTGTTGGTGATTTTGAGAATCTAATGAAGACCATGGAATCACTTCCTAGAAAAACACACAGACACATCGAATTCTGCATCCATTTTCCAAAAATTCACAAAATGTTCTCGACCATACACGGACCCTCTAGAGCTCCACTACCCGATATGGTAGCCACAGGTTACATGGGGCTGTTTCAGTTTAAATCCATTGAAACCGCACATTCAGTTACTCATTCAAACTAGCCACATTTCAAGTGCTCCAAAGATAACATTGTAGAAGGGTTTACCGGACAACTTGGCTTTAAAATCCATGGGCACAAGGCTAAGAACCTCATCCCTTAAATGAAGTCCTATACATCTGGTGGCCTGAAATTCCAATCCCAGTCCAATATAGGTTGTCTTTTTTTTTTAAGATTTTATTTATGGGGCACCTGGGTGGCTCAGTGGGTTAAAGCCTCTGCCTTCGGCTCAGGTCATGATCTCAGGGTCCTGGGATCGAGCCCTGCATCCAGCTCTCTGCTCGGCAGGGAGCATGCTTCCTCCTCTCTCTCTGCCTGCTTCTCTGCCTGCTTGTGATTTCCATCTGTCAAATAAATAAATAAAATCTTTTAAAACAAAACAAAACAAAAAAAAGATTTTATTTATTTATTTGACAGAGAGAGAGAGAGAGAGATATCACAAGTAGGCAGAGAGGCAGGCAGAGAGAGGGGGAGAGCAGGCTCCCCTGCTGAGCAGAGAGCCGGATGAGGGGCTCGATCCCAGGACCCTGAGATCATGACCTGAGCCGAAGGCAGAGGCTTAACCCACTGAGCCACCCAGGAGCCCGGAATATGGGTTGTCTTGTGTTGCAGAATATAGGTAGGCCACAAAAGAAATGGGGGAGCAATATTAACAACTTTGGCAAATAATCCTGAAAGTCCATGTGGCCCCAAGTCACCCTCGGTCACCTTCAGCCATCGGTGTCTCAGCTAGAGCCTCACCTCCACAGGCTGCCAATCCACAACCCTTCATTCTTCTCCACTCAACATGCATGTACTTCCGCCCACATCAGCCTAACCCTCGTCCTGCGATGGCATGTCAAGGGGCCTTTTAATGACAGCAACACACCGCCACAGGGCAGGCCACCAGCCACTGGTCTGCACCAGTAACCAAGGACACTGATCACGTTCATGGCGCTATGTCCCAGTGCTGTTCCAAGTCTCCCGCACGCGGCAGGTCACGTGACGCTCACGCAGAGCGAGCAGGTGGGGACTAGCACGATGTCCTGGGTACAGATGGAGGGACTGAGGCTGGAGGCTGACGGGCACTGAGTAAGCTGTGCCAGGTCCCACGGTCAGTGCCAGAGGGAAACGGTGACGAGGCTACAATACACAGACCTGGTGATGCTCATGTCCACAAACATCCAAGTGCTCTACGTGCAACGTTTGAGGCCATGCTTGTGCTGACAGAAGTGGTGACATGAGTCTCCACAGGTCTCCAGACCTGTACCCACCCTCACGCTCTCCCTCGAGCTGCCCGTCCACAACTCGGGGACCTGGCCTCTTCCCTGCAGGGGAGCAAGTGAAAACACCCTCAGGACTCTTGCTGGCCCAGTCACAGAGAACGGCACTGTTCCCCTCCCATCCCCGGGCAAGTGTCTTTTCCTGAAACATGGACTGGTTTCCTAGAGAGGGGGAGGGGGCGGAGGGAGACAGAGAGACTGTCCAGCGGACTCGGGGCTGGGCTGCATCCTGACCTCCCCACCCTGAGATCAGGACCTGAGCTGAAACCAGCTCCAGCGGCTGAGCCTCCCAGGCGCCCCCCTGTGCCAGTTTCGCCAAGGACACCCGGGTCTCTCCTTGCAATGTCAGCTTCAGAAAAAGTCCTGTGCTGCCTGCAGCTGCCTGGAAGCCAAAGGCAGCGCGCATGGCCCGGCCTAGCCCAGAGGAAGCGCTCCAGCAAGGTTACTGCTCCCCACGACTCTTTCCTAGAAAGCCTCCACGTCCCCGCCTGGGCACCGAACCCTCTTCTCTGGAAGGCATCGAGGACCCGGGCCGGCTTGGGCTGTGGACCCGCCCTGACCCTGCTCAGCCTCGCAGCCCGCCGCCCTCCCCAGAGGGGCCCAAACCCTCCACCGCGTCCAGCGGGGCCCTCACTGTCCCGCCTTTCCTCCACCCGCCCTCCCGCAGGGAAACCTCGCTGCACCCCAGGACTCACGGCTTCTCCCCACACCGGCCCGAGCGAGCCCGCGCTCCCACGGCCCACGGATAAAGAGGGTGTGTGCAAAGCGGGCACTCGCGGAAAAGCGAGGAGGGACACGTCGCGGGAACGTCTAAAAGCCGGTTACAAATCGGCTGCCCGGGGCGCGGGCACGGTCCCTGCGCGCTCCCCACAGGATGTCCCGGCGCCCCGACGGGCGCTCTGGCCCGGGATAACCCCGGAAAGGCCCGGCCGGATCGCAGGGAGCGGCGGCGGGGACCCGGGCGGGATAGGGGCCCGCCACCTGTCGCTCCTCCACGCGCGGTCACCGGGTAGGGCTGGAGGCGGCCAGTAGGTGTCGCCCTGCAGAATGGGAGCCCCGCCGCCCGTCCCGGCGGGACCGCTGCGCCCTCTGGCGGCCCATGGGTTTATTGCGTCTGGGCCCACAACTTTCCCAGGAGCCTCAGAGCCCCTGCGCAGAGCGCAGGCTTCCGGTTCCCATCAGGCCCAGAGGCACTCGCTCTGCTGTCTGGGCCCGCGAGCCTGCTGACGTGAGAGGGGCCGCCACTTCCTTGGCCTCCTGGGACCTCCTGCCGCTTTGGGAGCTTTCGCTTTTCTGGTCTTAGGCCCTTCCAGAGCCCAGGGGCTTGGGTGGGAGGTCCCCGGTTCCTGATCCTAGCAAGGGCTTCTCTTACAGTCGCCCCGGTGTAACCCCACTCCTTTAACTCTTTTACTCCTGGGTCACTGCTTCTCATGCCTCTCAGTGCAGGAAAATTTTCTTGGGAGAGGCCCTGGAAAAACTTCGGATTAATGGGCCCCTTCCTGACGCACCGCATCTCGCATGAGCTGGAGTATTCACATTTTAATAAACTTCCCTAAGCTTAGGACTCTGGTCTCGTTCTCGCGGGTCACATTGGGCCAGAGTTACCCTTCTAGTTTCCTCTCTCGAAGACCCCAGCTTCGACCTTGCTACCCCGACCACTCCTCTCCTAACCTCGGCCACCACTAGAGGGCTCCTGGGTGCTTGGGTCACCCCCGCGGCCCGCCTCTTGTCTTCCAGTTGGCTCCACCGCTGGGGGTCACATTTTCCCTCCTGGTTGAATTGGCGTGAGGCCAGAGATGATGCTGTCACTGGGGACACGTCGTCCTCACACTGGTCCCCAGCTGGTGCCGCTGCTGTTGGGACAGCAGACTTGAGTGCTGGGACTTCCCTGGTGGGCCCCGGACCCAGGAGAGAGCCGCCTGCGATTCTGCCCTCCAACCCCGGGCCGAAGCGGGTCGAGGGGAAGGCGCCCAGCCGCCCGCAGCCCACAGAGGCCATGGCCCTGGAGACAGCTCCGTGGGGACGGGGATCCCGGGGCACGCCGATCCTGCCGGCTATTGTAGCCCGGGGCGCAGCTGGTTTTGGGGTCAGGAGGTCCAGGAACCTGACCCTGGCG
Organism: Lontra canadensis; assembly: GCF_010015895.1. Taxonomy (NCBI): domain Eukaryota; kingdom Metazoa; phylum Chordata; class Mammalia; order Carnivora; family Mustelidae; genus Lontra; species Lontra canadensis. The sequence continues at coordinate 483,475 of NW_022631217.1, forward strand.
TCCGGCCCAGGCTCCCAGGAGCAAAAGGCTCCTGATGGAGACACCCCAGGAGTGAATGCGCCTGCCACCAGGAGCTGCCCCCCAAGCCCTACCCCCAGGGCGCAGCCTGGTGGCCTCCCTCCTGCGTTTGTGGCTTCCGCCCCTGGGCCCCGGGGAACCGTCAGGCGGCTCCTGGAGCTTTGCCACCGCTCGGTGGCTTCGGCCTGAGATGCGCACCCTGGAGCAGGTCTTAGCGCTGTTGGGGTCCGAGCGGCTCCCGGCCCTCCTGTCCCGGGAGATCCACAGTCCGGTGCAGAAGCTGCTTCCGCAGAGCCTCGAAAAAGCTGTGCCTCCTGCCCGGTCGGCGCAGAGAGCTTGCGAGATGAGGGAATCGGTCAGGCAGGCAGACAGCGAGAGCGGGCTTTTCCATGGTTTGGGTTGGTCCCGAAGACTGAGGCACCGCGGACTCCTACTTCCCGGTTCGGGCTTTCTGGATCGCCCCGAGGCGACCTTACTTGGGCCAGTTGGTTTTCGTGGTTCCATCTGGGACTTGCAGCCTCCAGATTTGCGCCGGGCGCAGAGGGAGCGCGAAGAGCGCCTGTCCCCGCGGGGAGGCGCTGTTGCGGCGGCAGTCGTCGCGGTCCGCGGGACTTGGAGCCCAGGGGTCGCGATCCCGGCTCTCGCGGCCCCTGACGGTGGGACTTTGGGCAGGTTACTGCGCCCCCCCCCCTTCTTGGGCCTCACTTCCCGGTGGCTCAGAGGCTCCGGGGAGGTTTTGAGGACGGAAAGGGGAGCAGCGTGTACGTTTGACGACGCTGCCGGTGCGTAGCTGGTGCTTCCAACTTGGCCGTCCTGGCGTGGTGGCCGCGCCCGGAGCCCCCGCGCCTCGGGAGGCTGAGGCGGGAGGACCGGGGAGCCCCGCAGCTCTGGGCCGGCGGGCGCGGCGCTGGTCGGGTGTGCGGGCGAAGCGCGCAAGTTCGCCGTAGCTCTGGCTAAGCTCCCGGGAGCCGGAGGCCGCCGCGTGGCCTGGGCAGGGGTGAAGCCGCCCGGGTCGGGGACCGAGCGGGTTCAGATTGGCGTGGGGACCGGCAGCGGCCCCTGCCCGTGAACAGCCTCCGCATCCAGCCTGGACAGCACAGAGAGACCCGTCCCGGAACGAACACAGCCTTCGCTGCGGTTCTGTTAGGGGCAGCGGTCTGGTCTCGCCCGCGGGGCCGGGTCTCCGCTAACGGGGAAGTCAGAAAAAACCGTTTGGCCCTGAGGCTTGGAGGTCACGCTCCCCAGGCCCCCAGGTCAGCTTACCTCGCAGTGAGGCAGGGGAGCAGCCGGAAAAGGCGGGGGAGGGAAAGAGGGCGTGCAGGACAGCAGATGGGGGGGTTGCCCTGGGAAGGGGGTCTCCCCACGCCCTCCACTCACAGCCACATACACACATTTTCACTCACCCCTGTTGTTTAAACCATTCTTGTCCTCTTGTTGTGTCCAGAGTGACTGACCATGGCGTTCGGGGGACTCTGCCTTCAGATCCTTGTAATAATTTCCCTTGCTGTCGTTGGGCCCTTTTATGATAAGTGATGGCAGGTTGGCTTTTAGGTCACAAACAATGGGCCAAGAGCAAAAAATGGTTTTAAAGCAGCCTCTGATTCAGGAAACAGTTTGAAAGTTGCTGAGCTTCAAGCTGAAGCGTGGACACGCAGGGGGACCCGGGCATCAATAGCCACAGAGGCCTCAGCTCCAGAAGCAGCCACAAGTAGTAAAGGACACAGGTGAGGAATAGTATGGGCAGGTGGGAGGGGGGGAGGGCTTTGGAGCTGCCTCTCGGAAGCCAGTGGGGTGGGTCACAGCTGCTAACAAGAGGGGGTTTCTGAAGTCAGTTTCTGGAAGCTGCAATGAAGGACCTTAGAAATGGTGGTTTGGATATTTCTGGAAGAGGAGGAATTTCTTAGGCACGTCCCTCTTTTAAATTAAACTTTTAATGTTGACATTATTGTAGATTGACATGTAATTGAAGAAAGTAGAGAGGTATCCTTTACCCTTTAGGGAGTTTCACCAATGGTAACATCTTGCAGAAACTCTACCACAATCCAGGATATTGACATGAATACAGTCTGGGTAGAGAACCCTTCATCGTGGCAAGAATCCTTCCTGTCCCTCTTTCACAGAGTCACACCCCCCATCGTGTCCTGCCCATCTACCCTTTTTACCCAGTCCCTGATCTCTGACCCCTGGCAACCACTAATCTGTTTCCCCCCTGCGGCATCCCCCCCTTTTTAAAATAGGCTCCATGCCCAGGAGCCCAACGCAGGGCCTGAACCCAGGACCCTGAGATCAGGACCTGAGTTGATACGAAGAGTTGGCCACTCAACCAACGGAGCCAACCAGGTGCCCCAATCTGTTCTCCCTATATGTAATTTTGTCATTTCCAGAATGTTTTATAACTGGAATCTTATCATCTGTAACCTTTTGAAAAATGGCTCCCCCCCCCTCAGCATAATTCCCTGGCAATTTTTCTAATTTATTCTGTGTAACAGTATTTATTTCTTTTTATGGCTCTATGGATATACATCAGTTTGTTGAAATAGTCACCCAATGAAGGACATCTGAGTTGTTTCTAGCCATTGGCTATCACAAAGAAGCTGGTATGAACATGTAATGGTTATTTTTATGATGGATGCTTTATCAGATAATTCTGACATCTGATTAATTTTGGAGTTAGTGTCACTTGATTCTCATTCAAGTTGACAATCTCCTAGTTCCTTGTATGAAGGATGATTTTCCATTGTGTCCTGGACATTTTGGACATTATGTTAGAAACCATTGGGTTCTATTTAAACTTTGTATTTTAGCAAGAATTCCTCCTGTATGATTTGGCCTTCAGGTCCTGGGCTACTCTTGTGGGCTGTCATTGTAAGGAAAAGATGATTTTCATAGCCTATGTGGTAGGTTTTTTTGTTTTTGTTTTTAAAGTAATCTCTTCACCTGGTGTGGGGCTCAAACTTGTGACCCAGAGATCAAGAGTCACATGCTTTGCTGACTGAGCCCAACAGGCACCCCTATATGGTGCTTCCTTTATGCTTCTGCTGGGACTTCCTCATGTCCCTGTGGATCTTGCTTGAGGAAATAGAAGAAACTGACCCAGGCCAAGCTGTCTTAGGATTCTCGGTGGGGGAAAGGATTCCACTGCCTTCAGAAAAAGCAATGTTTCCAGTGTTGGGAGCTTAGGGAGGCACGATGCCCTCTGCCAGTGGAAGATAGGGAACATTCTGGTCCAAGCCCTTGTTGGGGCCTGTGCTGGTGCCTCCCAGCAGCAGAGTGTCTTGGCAGGGGGGTGGGGAGGGCATTTTCAGGCCTAATGGTGAACGAGAGGGTTTTTGGGCCACACACTTGGTTGTGGTGTCCCTTGCTGGTGTCCCTTGGTTTCAGAGTGCCTGTCTCGCAGTGGGGACTCTCAGGCGAGATCGAAAAGGAGACTGCTTCCCACGCTGGGTGCTTGTTGTGGTGGTATGTCTTTTGCCCTTGCCCCAGTTACACGGTATCTGTGTCAGGAGGGGAGCCTTGGGCGTGGTGGGGAGTAGAGTCCTTTTCGACGTTGGCGGAGGGCCAACTGGATGATAGGAGGAGGCTTGGAGCACTGAAGGCCAATAGTGAAGAGAGCTGTTTTTCCTTCCATGTGTCCCCATCATTTCAGATATTATTAACCCCCAGTTGCCTTCTCTTTAAAGTGTTTAGCTCTGGGCGCCTGGGTGGCTCAGTTGGTTAAGTGACTGCCTTTGGCTCAGGTCATGATCCCAGAGCCCCGGGATCGAGTCCCACATCGGGCTCCCTGCTCGGCACGGAGTCTGCTTCTCCTGCTGACCTCTCTCCTCTCACTCTCTCTCTCTCTCATTCTCTCTCTCTTTCTCAAATAAATAAATACATCTTTAAAAAAAATAAAGTGTTTAGCCCTAAGGAGCAGGGGCCAGGTTTGGGGGAAGGCATCTCATGTGGTAATAAACCATTGGATGCTATAGAGTAGGGATGCTGTTGTCATTGGGATTTCTCTCACCTTCATCATTATCTGTCTTCTGACTTCTCTCTTTCCCCCCAAGGGGGCCCTGGGAGACAAGATGATGGAACCAGGTAGTGTGAAAGACACTGTGTGCCCCCCCCCCGCCAGGCTCCCCTCTTTGCTGCGTACTTCTCTCATAGGGGTTCTTCCTGCCACTTGGCGGAGGGTTCTTTCGCTCAAGATCATTGGCATGTCTCACCCCCACTCTCCACATTCCCCCCCAACATCTCAAATGTGGCCCCGCTCCTCTTCTCTCCCGCATGAAGCCTATTTTCAGCAAGCCCCTATTTGTCCCTTTTGTGAACAGGAGTCCTGGGAAACCTCACTAAAACAGAGTCAGGAGGCTTAGGCAGGGGGCGCTCTCGCCCCCTACGGCTCAATTGCAGACCCAATGAGAACAGCTGGACTTGACCATATGGTGACTTGAACTTGTATATGGATACCGCTCTAGTATTCCAGCCAGAGGAAGAGACATTCTCCTCATTCTCCCACCCTACAACAGCACAGGCATCATACTTGGAACCCCCAGTTTACTCCAGTGCACTTTTAGTTTATAACAACCTTCCCAGTTTATTCCTTTTCTCCTTAAAAAAGCCCACCTCTCGGGACACCTGGATGGCTCAGGCTGTTAAGAGTCTGCTTTTGGCTCAGGTCATGTGGGATCAAGTCCCACATTGGGCTATTTGCTCAGCAGGGAGCCTGCTTCTCCCCCTTCCTCTGCCTCCTTCTGATTTTATTTATTTATTTGACAAAGAGAGAGAGAGAGAGAGAGCACAAGCAGAGGGAGTGGAGAAGCAGGCTCCCCAGTGAGGGAGCCCAATGTGGGCCTCGATCCCAGGACCTGGACATCATGACCTGAGCCAAAGCCAGAAGCTTGACTGACTGAGCCACCCAGGTGCCCCTCTAAGTTCTTGACTCCTCAAAATTCCAAGGTACGTGTTCTCTTGAATTCTTTTATATTTCTAGTCTCCCTTAGTATCTTTAGACCCTTCTCTGATGACAAAAAATTTCAGGGGAACTGGCTCAGTGTTCCAGCTTATCAGCTGTCACAGGTCTTAACCATTCAGGAAGGAGGGTCTGTGTGCTCAAGGATTTTCATCAAGCATTACTTAAAAGTTTGCAAATTGGGAACTAAGGACTACATCTAAAATAGGAGATTGTCTAAATAAAGTACGATGCATCAGTGTGATGAGCTGTTACACAGAAACAGGAAAATAATGCCCCGAAAATATGACAAAAGGCTAATTGCTAGATTTTGATGGAGGGGGGAGGGTATACAGTGGAGGTATACAGTGGAGGGTGGAGGGTGGAGGGTTTACAGTGTGCATTGCTCAATTTTTCCAGCTTTTCTGTATGCAGCAGAATCCTTAGAAATAGTTGAGGAAAGTCTTTTGAAAAATCATGGTTCATGCTCACCCAGGGACCCACAAAAAAGGGAAAACCCCATAAAACAAGACCCATGAACCTTATGATCACAAGCGCATTGAAGCACAGGGAACACTAACCCTTCCATCTGCTTTCATGCACCAAGTACAGGAAGCGAGTCACAACTGTCAAAACATTGCCACTAATCCTGCAAAAGGGTCACCGCTTGTTTCCTTTCACTGGGACGGTCTCCACTGTCTCCACGTTACTTTTCCACCACTGCGCCACCCGAAGTGGAGCCCAGCCCTTCCGAGGAACACCAGATGCGGAGAGGAGTCCGGATCCCCACTTCCTAGTGCTGGACTTGTGTGAAGCCCATCTGCTGGCGGGGGAGGGAGGTTTGCAGCTCCTCTTTGTAGCATAGCACCCACCAGTTGGGGTGTGCATTCTTGATTTCACTTTCCTGTGCACCCCAGATCCCTTTCTGGGTACACGGCTTTTTATTTTTTTCCTCCTTCTGGAGTTTCCCAGTCACGTGTAGTTCTATTGTATATGGACACATAAGAATTAGGATCTCATAATCATATCAAACCCAGGCTTCAAGGTGTCACCTCTCCTCCACACTGTCACCTCCCCCAGGCAGACCTGCCTGTGTCATCCAACGGCGGTTGCTCTTCCTCGAGGCCTTGCGCCTTGAGCCCAGAAGAGCGAGGAGCCCCAGGCGCTGGAGAGGCAGTAGAAAGGCACCCCAAGGGGAGCCCTCGCCCGGCCCCCAATCTCGCGCCCCTGCTGGCGACTGTCCCAGGCGGAGCTGTTCTCTGCTGCCTGCATCACAAAACATCACATGTAAAACACTCAGCACAAAACAGTAAAATGAAATGAATAAAAGAGAAAAATAAAACAGCGCAGAGCCTGGTGTGCACACGTGTGTGTGAGCCAAGTGGGGGCAGATCAAGCTGGCAGATCTCCTTTCCTCTAAGTCCAGTAAGATAACACTGGCAGGACCTTCAGGGAATAACCTGCCATGGGAAGTCAGGATGGATGACCTCCCATTCTCTCCTGGCTGGATTTCAAACAGCAGGTCCAAGCCCCTTCCTCCAGGATCTTGTGAGGTCACTGCAAGGGTGAGCGGCAAATTATGATCAGAGACTGTACAATGTATTTTTTAAAGATTTTATTATTTATTTGACAGACAGAGATCACAAGTAGGCAGAGAAAGAGAGAGAGACAGGAGGAAGCAGGCTCCCTGCTGAGGAGAGAGCCTGATGCGGGGGCTCAATCCCAGGACCCTGGGATCATGACCTGAGCTGAAGGCAGAGGCTTTAACCCACTGAGCCACCCAGGTGCCCCTGTACAATGTATTTTTTTAAAAAGATTTTATTTATTTATTTGCAAGAGACAGAGAGCATAAGCAGGGGGAGCAGCAGTGGCAGAAGGAGAAGCAGGCTCCCCACTGAGCAAGGAGCCCCATGTGGGGCTTGATCCCAGGACCCTGGGATCATGACCAGAGCCAAAGGCAGATGCTCACTGACTGAGCCGGCCAGGCATCCCTGAACAATGTATTTAACGCAGGTTGGCTTAGGGATTGCATAAGCCAATAGCACACAGGATAATGTCTTTCAGTAGACTAACACAGAAACATCATAATCCAAATTGATCACACTATTATTCCAGTTAAGGAAGATGAAAAGAATAAGTCCAGATTTAGTGGAGGTATACCTCTCTATGAGTTGGTACTAGGGAGAGCTGACTTAGCCAATGGAGAGCTGACCTCCAGCTGCCAGCGCAAAAGTAAAAGTCCCCTGTTGCTGGAGCAGGTTGCTAGGGAACCAGTGGGACCACCAGTGTTGCTAGGCAAGAAGATGTCTTTCCCAGGGCCAGTGTGTGGCTTTCATCACTGCTGGAAAAAAAGAGGTGTCTTTACTGTGGCAGTAGCTAATTGCCCCAAAGTCTTTGAACTGTTTAGATCAGCACAGTGTGGCCTTGTCCAAACCAAACACTCTTGGATAGTCCTCCCAAATTTTTGGTATTTATAATCAAAATGTCCCCTTACATGGACTTGTTGCTTCTTCATATTTTATTTTAAGATTTTATTTATTTATTTATTTGACAGAGAGAGAGAGAGAGAGGTCACAAGTAGGTAGAGAGGCAGGCAGAGAGAGAGGGGAAAGCAGGCTCCCTGCTGAGCAGAGAGCTTGATGTGGGGCTCGATCCCAGGATCCTGAGACCATGACCTGAGCCGAAGGCAGAGGCTTAACTCACTGAGCCACCCAGGCACCCAGCTTCTTCATATTTTAAAAGATTTTATTTATTTACTTGATAGAGATCATGTGAGTGAGCACAAGCAGGTGGAGTGGCAGGCAGAGGGAGAGGGAGAGGAGGGAGAGGGAGAAGCCCCGCTGAGCAGGGAGGCCAATGCAGGCTTGATCCCAGGACCCTGGGATCATGACCTCAGCTGAAAGCAGGTGCTTAACCGACTGAGCCACCCAGGCGCCCCTTTTCATATATTTTTTAAAGATTTATTTATTTGAGGCGGGGGAGAGCCAGCCAGCATGGTGGGGGGAGGGGCAGAGGGAAAGGGAGAGAGTTGGACGCTCAAGCAAGCCACCCAGGTGCCCCTCCTTCACATGTTTTTTTAACAGATAAGCCACCAGTGGGTGGTGCATTCTGAGCTGGCGTGTTCTTGTCAGTGAGAACAGATGAGATGATGATATCCTGACACAATTTGCTTCGTTCTTCTATCAAAACTTCTTTGTCTTTGTCATAAACAAGTGGATTAAAACAGACTTGACTCAAGTCAGAAACAAGTCGATTTGAAATAATACCAAACCATTACACAACAAAGAGACAGCTGAGTTCATACCTTTTATATTCCTTCTAAGTTTATTTTTTAGTAATCTCTACACTGAATGTGGGGTTTGAACTCACAACCCTGAGATCAAGAGTCACACATGCTCTTCTGACTGAGCCAGCCAGCTGCCCTCGTAAACACTTAATTTTTTTTCTTTTTTTCTTTTTAAATATTTTATTTATTTGTTGACAGAGAGAGAGAGCACAAATGGGGAGCAGCAGGCAGAGGGAGGGGGAGAAGCAGGCTCCCTGCTGAGTAGAGAGCCCGATGTAGGGCTTGATTCCCAGGGCCCTGAGATCATGACCTGAGCCCAAGGCAGGCTTAACCAACTGAGCCACCCAGGCACCTCAATTTTTTTCCTTTTAAGTAAGCTCTCTGCCCAACACGGGGCTTGAACTCATAACCACGAGACCAAGAGTCAAATGCTCTACCAACTGAGCCAGCCAAGTGCTCCAATACCTTTTATATTCCCACTTGTACATCACATACTATGCGCTCTCATGGTCTAATATTCCTGTAAAAGAAACCAGAACAGATCTCAACTGGTTTGATATAAAAGCGAGATCGATGCTGAGGACAATAAAGATCCGTGGCCCCTAAGACCCAGTGGACACAAGAGAGTATCTGGGAGACATGAACTGACCCTGCTCGAGAGCCACACCCCCTGTGGCACAGGTAGCAGGAGAGGATGGCAAGAGGCTCCTGGGTAGAGAATCGGTACCACATTTATATAACAGTGGAAACAAAGCCCTAGTACCAGACCTAGGGCGGGAGGTGGAAGAAGTTTTATAGCAACAATCACCAAACTTTGATTTTTTTGGCCAGGAAATCAGTTTAAATTTTTACTGCAATAATGAAGGACATTATAGTTCTAAGTCTCGTAATGAGAAATCTGAGGTTTTATTTTTTTTTAAGATTTTATTTATCTATTTGACAGAGAGATCACAAGTAGGCAGAGATGCAGATGGGGCTGGGGGGGGGGAGCAGGCTTCCCGCTGAGCAGAGAGCCCGATGCAGGGCTGGAACCCAGCACCTTGAGATCATGACCTGAGCTGAAGGCAGAGGCTTAACCCCTGAGCCACCCAGAAGCCCTGAAACCTGAGGTTTTAAAGTCAGCATCCTTTTGAGAAAAATCTCAAAGCTTATGGAGGAATTGCTACATCAATTCATATAATTTTGGAATGTGCAAAATCATTACCACTACTTGGGAGGTGAGTTTATCTAGATGTTTTTACAAGTGGTTAAAATGGCTAAGTCTTCAATATGTGTTATAAGAAAATCAACTAGCAAATTTATTAGCACTAAAGAGAATTTATTCTTTTAAGAAAAAGATTTATTTATTTATTTATTTACTATTTGAGAGAGAGAGAGAGAGAATGCCTGAACATGAGCAGGGGGGCAGGCAGAGGGAGAGGGAGAAAGTCTTCAGCTGAGTCCCTACTGAGGGCAGAGCCCAGTGCAGGGGCTCAGTCCCACGACCCGAGATCATGACCTGAGCCCAAATCAAGAGTCAGACACACAACCAACTGAGCCAACCAGGTGCCTCTAGCACTAAGAGAATTTCTATCTTTTCTTTCTGCCCAGGAGCTTGAGCATATCAAGATCAAGGTCAAGAAAAGGAAAAATGTTTATTTTGAAGCATTTTGCCTTTATCTTTCAATCTAGTTTACAAGCACTTCTGACTAAAAATTGACTTCCATTCTGGAAAACAAGACTCCTTGTGATCATGTAAGTCCTCACAAAGAAGGGATTATATGTATTTCTTCTACAAGAAGAGTTTAAGTTTGCCTCTTGCCTGACACTGGTATACAGAAGAGGCAGTAGGAGTGACCCAAGGAAATTGAACAACATTAGATAATGGCTATTGATGAAAATTTGCTCATATCACACCCACAAAATATTTGATAAATCTTGCAGCTAACATTAATATCCTTTACAAAGTGGTCAGTAAGCATATGCAGATATAGTTGATATCATTTTCAACCTTATAAATCAGTGAGACACCATGTCACAGTACTGTGATGAAAAAGACAGATTATAACAAGTGGTAGAGAGGATGTGGAGAAATTAGAACCCTCCTACACTACTCTAAAACGGTGTATCTTCTTTGCTAGATAGTCCAGCACTTCCCCAAGTGATAAAACATACAGTTACCATATAATCCAGCAATCATACCTTTATCTGTCTATGCAAAAGAAACGAAAACATGTCTACACACAGAAATTTGTACATGAATGTTCATAGCAGAATTATGTATAATGGCCAAAGGCAGGAAAAACCCCCAGTATCCTGTAACTGATTCGGGTTTGTTTATCCACACCACTGTGTGGTTATATCACATTTTGCAACACTAAGTAAAAAGAGAAACTGTGTCAACTTTAATTCAAGGCATTTTCTTTTTCCTACCCAGTTCAGTGTGTATATTCATACAAGGTTGTATATCCAAACAATGGTATGAGGTACCTATATAAAAACATTCAGCAGTAAAATACAATTCAGGGAGCAGAGGGCAAGCTGAGGGCAGAGCCCAAGCTCACACCCCCCAACCCACCCCAATCTCAGGTGGCATCTGTGTGACCAACCTTAGGCACTTCCCGATGCCCTAAAGCCAAGGGAAGGAAAAGCAAATGGTTAATTGATAAGGATCACAGTCCTGCAGGACTGGAGTCTCCCTCAGTTTACAAATGTGCCAGGGATTTACAAGGAAAAAGCATTCTTACAATAAATAACCTAACTTCCAGAAGGAATCTCCCAAGGATCCTAATGTTAATGCTTTACCAGATGGAAAAGCAACCTTAACTTTGGCAATGGCAAGGCCTTCAGTGTCTTGTAGGTGGTCTTTAGCATATGAAAGTTCTTTTGAAACCCTCCCTTTTCCCTTACTTCCCCCAACTCCCAAGTATATAATCAGTCACCCCTCCCGAGCCCAGTGCTCTGCTCTTTCTGCCGCCCCCCTTCCTGTCCCTGCGCTTTAACGAATCCGCCTGTTCGTGCTAAAGCTGTCTCAGGAATTCTTTCTTGGTCGTGGGCTCAGGACCTCACTTACATTCAAACACTACATCACAATGAAGTACTGATACATGAGATAACATGGATGAAGCTTAAAAACACAAAAGGTCACATACCATGTAATTCCATTTATATGAAGTGTCCAGAGTAGGTAAATGTATACAGACAGAAAAGAGATGATTGGCTGCCTAGGGTTGGTGAAGGGGAATTACAGGAAATGAGTTATAAGTAATATATAATGTATTATATAATACATATAATATATGTATTATACGTAATTAAAATGTATGGTGATGTACGATATACTGTATATGTATTGTATATATAATATGCAATGTATAATATAAAATGTAATGGTGATGTAAATATTCTATAATCCATTGCCATGTTGGTGGTACAATCTTTACTGACTTCTAGCATATTTAAATTGAGTGAATCGCGTGGTCTGTGAGTTATAACACAATAAAGCGGTTACAAAAATCTAATTCCTAGAACCAGAAGTCAAAGTCATGTTTAATAACTTATTAATACAGGGGCATCTGGGTGGCTCAGTCAATTCAGTGTCAGACTCTTGGTCTTCACTCTAGTCTGGATCTTGAGGTCGTGGGTTTGAGCCCCATGTTGGGCTCTACGTGGAGCCTACTTAAAAAAATAATAACTCATTAATATAGTCGGGTCTCCATTTCAAAAGCTACCAATTTTAGGGGCACCTGGGTGGCTCGGTGGGTAAGCCTCTGCCTTCAGCTCAGGTCATGATCTCAGGGTCCTGGGATCGAGCCCCACGTCAGGCTCTCTGCTCAGCGGGGAGCCTGCTTCCCCCTCTGTCTCTGCCTGCTGCTCTGCCTACTTGTGATCTCTCTCTCTCTGTCAAATAAATAAAATCTTAAAAAAAAGCTACCAATTTTAGAATGGATTCTACTCTGCCACCATTTTTTTGATTACTACTTGTTGCATCTCCTTCAGCACAAAATGAAACCTTTGAGATTCACTCGTAGCATCAACAAAATCAAGGACGTAGTCCAGACCATCCTACAGCAGATCTTTTTTTTTTAAAGATTTATTTATTTGAGAGAGGGAGAGCATGCACAAGCAAGTGTGAGAGGGGTGGGGAGAATCCTAAGCAGACTCCACACTGAACATGGAGCCCAACTTGGGGCTCAAGATCATGACCCCAAGATCGTGACTTGGGCCAAGCCCAAGAGTCAGGGGCTTAACCGACTGCCACCTAGGCACCACACAGATGATAGTTTAAATTCAGCAGTCTGGTCTCCATTAGTCTCTCCTCTTTTCTGAACAGCTGCCTTTTTTTTTTAAGATTTTATTTATTTATTTGACAGACAGAGATCATAAGCAGGCAGAGAGGCAGGCAGAGAGAGAGGAGGAAGCAGGCTCCCCGCTGAGCAGAGAGCCCGATGCGGGGCTCCATCCCAAGACCCTGGTTTCATGACCTGAGCCGAAGGCAGAGGCTTAACCCACTGAGCCACCCAGGTACCCCGAACAGCTGCATTTGTAATTGGAGGTAGCCTTTACTTCATCATTCCCATTTAACCACACCCTATCTTTCCCCAAGTTGGCTCCTAATTTTCCATGTTTCTTAAGAATTTGTCTACAATTGCCCTCTTCTAAGGCTTTCAGATCATAGTCAGTTTCCTTTCTGTAAAGATTTCCTAGGAAGCTGCTATAGTACTGTGTTTTACTGCATCCCAGCTCTTGACCCACTTAAAAATTCACAACATTTTTGTGTTGTGGATTTTAATTCTGGAAACTCTTTTTCCTTGTCTTGCTCATTGTAACCTTATTCAGAATTATGATTTTCTTCAAGTTGTTTCCACCTATAGAGTCATTTGTAGCTCAGGATCACACCTTGATTCCTTGGGTGAATCAAGGTTGAAGTATTTGAAGGGAGGAAAATGCCCTATAGATTTTACATACTTCCTCTTCTGCTGTTTCAAACATATTAGCCAAAATTTAACTACAAGTGGCATCTGGGCATTATGCGTTTAATTAGAAACCTTTAATTTTGCAGACACCGTTCAATGTTTGGTTTTACTATTAACCGTATTAACAACACATAATGAAATTTGTTGTTAAGTAAATTACAACTTGTCTTCCTAGAGTCTATAGTCCTTTGAAAGATTTTTCTCTTCGGGGGACCTGGGTGGCTCAGTCAGTTAAGTGGCTGCCTTTAACTCAGGTCATGATCCTAGGGTTTTGGGATGGAGCCCCATGTCGGGCTACGTGCTCAGTGGGGAATCTGCTTCTCTCTCTGTCCGCCGCTCCCCCTGCTCGCATTTGCTCTCCCCCTACCCCGTGTCAAATATATAAACCGTAGTAGGTTGAAGAGAGCATTATACTTATTTCTATATTCACTCTAAATGCTTAACTGTTTAATCTACAGATAATTTCTATTGAAGACAATTATGAGGAATAACTTTATGCAGATTAATATATAAACTTCACATAGTGTAAAAATCTTAAGATTAAAAAAAAGAAACAAAGAAAAAGGAAATGACTTTTATCTAACTACCCCATTGGTTAGTTGAGTGATTCAATTGAAGGATGAGCCCAGGAATTGTTCAGAAGTAACAGTGCCCTGACTTCTTCATCATCAAAAAACATTAGGTTGAAAAATGCCTGACCTCAGGAACAGAGCTTTGAGAGGAATATTCTGAAAACGTTTCTCTGGTGAGGCAAACATCTTTACTAGGATGATATATCACAGATAGTGCACCATGTCTTTGATGGGATTTTGGATTACAGGTGAGGTTCCGTGGGGTGAGGTCTGGAGCCAGCCACCAAGAAAGAATTCTTGAGATGTCTTTGGGGCAAAATGGTGGTTTAAGCACACCGACAGCACCTGTGCTTATATACTCAAGAGCTGGGGGAAAGTTAAGGACAAGGGAGGGTTTCAAAAGAATATTCTTAAACTAAAGCGGACCGACCTACAAGGTACCTAGAAGATGCCAGAGGTCTTGCCATTGTCAAATGAAGGTTGTTTTCCCCTCTAGCAAGGTAGTAACATTAAGGTAGTAGGGCCACCTGGGTGGCTCGGTGGGTTAAAGCCTCTGCCTTCGGCTCGGGTCATGGTCTCAGGGTCCTGGGATTGAGCCCTGCACGGGCTCTCTGCTCAGCAGGGAGCCTGCTTCCCTCTCTCTCTGCTTGCCTCTCTGCCTACTTGTGATCTCTCTGTCAAATAAATAAATAAAATCTCAAAAAAAAACCCCATTAAGATAGTAGCTGGATCCCTGGAAGAACTCTCACGTTTCCCACCCAGTAGCGGCGGGTGGGGGGAGGTTGCAGGCTGTCAGCTTCTGCTTTGTCTTCCGCTAGCCTTCTGCTCCCTCATCATCTTCCTGCAGCTTTTGGGCAGCTGCGTCTTTCAAATGAAGATCTGACCTTAGCTTGAGTCTCCTCGGCTTTTGCATGTAAAAAGTCAGATAAGCACTCTTTGTTTATTTTTCTTCTAGGCCTGTAGGTCTCTTTTCTGCTTGCCTGGGGAGTTTCTTGCACTGACTTCCAAAAGACTTCCGTTTTATCCCCATTGCCCTGCTGAGCTACATAGTTTCTTCTCTTTGGATTCATAGGGACAGTTTCCATTCCAGTGGCTCAACACTAGGTAAACACTGATACTTTGAAGACTCTGACAACCCAAGATACTCAGGTTCCTAGACTTATCCAGAAGACTACGCTGAGCATTACAGGAGTTATGTGATGAAACAAGGTTCCTGTCTCACAGGGAGGCATAATGCAGTAGAAAAAGCAAGGGATATAGCACTAAAAGACCCCAATTCTTGTCTAAAAACTGCCACTGGCAATCCATGTGACCCTGAGGACGTCATGTCCTACAACTCGGGAGGCTCGGGACAAGTCTAGTGACGACTTTCCGGGGTGGCGTTCCTCCCTTGGCGGGTGTGTGTGTGTGAGTGTCGGGGGGGTCCCGGTAGGAAGGGCTGCGGCCTCCGGAAGTCAACCTGAACGATTTGCACTTGACCAAGTCAGGGCCACAAGATCGAGGCACCTTGAGTCGGAGGGCTACATGACTTCCAGCCGACCAGAGGCTTCTGGGGTTGCCTTGGGCCCGCTCCGGGCCTGGGGAAGGCGTGTTCGCGTCCCGTCCTGAGCCGGAGCAGAAGGCCGAGCTCCCGGGACGGAAAGGAGCCGCGGCACGGTTCCCGCCCGGCTGCGCCGAAGCGCCACAGGTAGAGACAGGGCGATGGCTGGGCGTGGCTGTCACGAAGCCGCCGGAAGCGCATTCTTTCTTTTCCGGTCGGGCCAGGTCCACAGACCTCGACCCCAAAATGGCGAGTCGGGGTACGGTCTCTGGGAGCTAGAGCGATCGACTGGGGGACTGGTCCTCCAAGCCCCCCACGCTCCGGAGCTCGGCGCCGCCCTCGCCAGGCCCGCAGGGGCGCGGGAAGCGGGCGCTTCCTCCCCAGCGTGGCGGGAAGGCGTGGCGACGTCGCGGCCCCAGTCGAGGAAGAGGGAAGTGGCATCCGCAGAAGCCGGGACTGGGCGGAGGTAATGGAGAAGCCGCGTCGCCCCTGGGATTTGGTGGCGCGCGCCCCCAGCGCCATGGGCCGCACGTGCGACTGGCAGCCCCCCGGGGCGGTGACCTGGGGGGCGGAGCCAGCAGCTTCCCGCGGCGCATCGGGCGGTCCCAGCCCCGCGGCGGCGCGGCCCGGCGGGTACCCGGGCTCCGAGCGCCGTGTCCAGCCTGGGCGAGCAACCTCTTTGTCCCCCAGGGGTACGTGCAGCCCAGGGATGCTCCCCGGGCACCCTGGGGGGCCGGCCGCCCGCGGAGTGCTCGGGGGCGCGCTGGTGGTCGGGAGCGAGGGCGTCGCGGATTCGCGGGGTCCGGGGTGCTCAGTGACTCGCTCTGCACCCGACGACACTCCCCGGTTTCCTCTGGCTGATAGGTCGCCAGAGAAAGGGGCCTTTCTGGCTCAAAGACGTTAGTTTCTGCTGACATAGAAATAGAGGAGGCGCCCCTATGCCTTCTGCACCTGGATAGGCAGCAAGGAACCGAGCGTTTCTCTGAATACCCGTGGCGTTCTCAAAAGAACTTTGTTGCTGTTGCTGCTGGGATACCTCAGGGAAAATCAGCCTCTTAAGGCCACCCTTAGCCTTACTTAGAGATCTGTGTGCTCCTGAGGAAATGTAAAGTCAGGAGAAGGGTTACCTTTACTAGGACCCTTCCTGTCTCAGAAGAACCTCAATGATCACCCTTTCTCTTTCATTTTTTACAAGCTGACGTTGTATTTGGTAAAGGAGGCCAACTTGTGTTTCCAGTAAAGTAAGCAAAAAGTTCATACACAGGTACAAATCTGCACCGTGCCCTTGATAATCTTCCCAAAAAATAGCAAAAAAAAAAAATTGACATCTGGTTGCCCAGTTGGGGGATATTTGCTGAGAGGGATAAGTTTACTTTTTTCCCTAATTGCTTTACTTCTTCTCTGATCTGGTTGTCTCAGTTTTCCTGTTGGTATTAATACAACGGAAAGGAGACTATCAGATGTTCCATGAAGTAAAGGTTTCAGTCTTCCTAAGAGGATGAAGGGGCATAGTAATTGTTTTCTTCTAACTAAAGACCAAAGTCGGGGATGATCTGTTAAAATTGCGACACAATCAGATATGCCCTATTTGTGAAGATGAGACAGGAGGCACACAGATTAAATATTGGATATTCTCAAACTTCCTTTTAATGAATGGTGCCAGTTTTTTCATCTACCAGCTTTTCCTTGACCTTAAAAAAAAAGTTATCAGTTGACATTTGTCTTTGCGGAGCTGTGCTTTGTTTCACAGCTGAGTGACAGAGAGAAATATATGTCCTGAAGTAATCTGTCATCGTGAGTGTCCTGATACCTGGCAGTTGCTTTTAAAGGGTGGACTGGACAGGTCCTTTTCTGTTCATTCTTCTCTGATAACTATAAATAGCAAGGAAATATGTGTCATGTGGCTGTCTTCTTGACATGTGCTTTTTTTCTCCCCTCCCTCAGTGCCCTTGGGGAGAAGATCCACTCATTGGTTTTATACCAAACCTGACAAAGCCTCGGTTGTCAAAGGTGGCACCAGGAGGATGTCACACATAGGAGTAAAACTATTCCTAGAGCAAATGATGATGAGACATCTGGAAGTGAATGCATGCTTGTACCCACACATGGAGGCTTTGTGGGGGACTAAGGGGTCGGTGAAAGAGAGCTCCGGTGAGAGTAAGAAATCCAGCCCGCGAACGGACAGTCTTGGTCCTGAGAGCGCTCGACAGCACTTTCGGAGCTTCTATTATCACGAAGCACCCGGACCCCTGGAGGCTGTCAGCCAACTTCAGGAATTATGCCAGCAGTGGCTGAGGCCTGAGATCCACTCGAAAGAGCAGATCTTGGAACTGCTGGTGCTTGAGCAGTTCCTGACTATTCTGCCCAGGGATACCCAGAACTGGGTGCAGAAGTATCGTCCACAGAGCGTCAGAGAGGCTGTGGCCCTGGTAGAGCGCTTTCAGAGAGAGCCTAGTGGAATAAGTGATGAGGTGAGAAGCTCCCTTATGTGGACAGTGAAATAGGGTGAAGGTGAAATTGTCCAGGTTGGGTGTTGCGGGGGGCAGTGGAGGAACAAAGAGGAGTAGGTGACTCTTCTGTCATTCCTTGAGGACAGCCAAGCAGGATCTGAAACCACAGATGCGTGGGAGTAGTAGATGACAGGTTCCAGAGTTCCTGGCCATCTTTCTTGGCCTTGCAAAAAAGAAATGCATTTTGCCCTCTTTCTGGCCAGGGCGAACTAGGGGTGGTGGGCCTCGGCTGGCATGGCCAAGGAGAGAGGACTTGAGTTCTTAGAAACAGAGAAATAAAAGGCAAGGCAGAGTTGGGAAAGGGGGTAAAATCTGAAAAAAAAAAAAAAGGCAGAGCACTTAGAGATCAAAGGAGAGAGAGGGCGGCAAACAGAAGTATAAATCAAAGAATTCTGGGAAGACTATAAAAGAAGAGAAGAAATGGGAAGATAAAAGGGAAGCAAAGATACAGAAAGAAGAAAACTGCCAAGAGAGGAGTGGACAGAATCAGGTGCGGAGGCGTAGCGCCCTCTCTAGTGGGAGCGCCTGTCTCTGGGCCAGGAGAAAAGAGCCTCCATTGCCCTCCCTTGGTGGTGTGCCCTTGGCCTTCCTGGGAAGTGGGGAACCAGTGTACGCCCTTGGGAGATGACAGCACCCTTCCTTTCCTTGGGAGCCCAAGGAAGTGTTCACTTTGAGGAACACGGGGCACAGTATATTTTTGGCGTTTTACTACAATGGAATCATACGGAGGGAAGTGAGAGTCCAAACTTCCCTCTCATTTTTCCTTCACTGTATCCCCTTTCTCCATGAAATCCTTCCCTGGCTGTGGAAGGATTGGAAAATCTGACTGGCTGGGGATCTTTTTTTATTTTTATTTTTTAAAAAGATGTTATTTATTTGTCAGAGAGCATAAGCAGGGGGAGTGGCAGGCAGAGGGAGAAGCAGACTCCCCACTGGACAGCCCCCCCCCCATGCGGGACTCCATCCTGGGACCCTGGAATCAGGCCCTGAGCCAAAGGCAGACACTTCACTGACTGAGCCACCCAGGAGTCCTCTGGGAATCATTTTTATTCAACTCCTTCTGTTTTAGAGAAAACTGACACATTAAAAATGCCCTTAGGCAAGGGTCCCAGGCAAGAAAGCAAGCCAGTGAAGGGACAGTAAGAGGCAGTGTCCACGCTGAGAGGGGCCTGAGCTGTGGCTGGCTTGCTAAGCTTGCTTCATCTGATCCCACTTTCCTCAGACGATGTATATGGTTCTTTGCGAGGAAATGGTGGCGCAATATCTCTTTAGTTTTTCTTTTTTTTTTTTTTTAATGACTTCCTGGAATGTCACAGCTTCCTGGATCTGGGCTCTCCTCTTGCTCATCCCTCCACCACTACCCCCAAATGAAAAGTAAGTTCTGTGCTAATGAGGATGGGGATTATTTCTAGGTCACAGCCCATGAGCTGGGAAAGGAGGCAGTGACCTTGGGAGGAACAGCAGTGGCCCCAGGCTTTAAGTGGAAGCCCGCAGAGCCCCAACCAATGGGTATGTTCCAGAAAGAATGTTGGAATACATACCGGGTACTACAGGAAGAGCTGGGCTGGAAAACTCACAAAGAAACCCAGCCAGTATGTGAAAGAGGTGAGGAGTTTCATCATCATTCTCTTTTCCTGGGCACTGTCCTAGGAATCGGTTCAGCCGGAATGTCATGGGAATCTTCCAGGTGCCCAGCCTTGCCAGCTGTTAGGATGTGTCTCAGGTGCGAGGACAGTAGGCCAGTGGGTGGGTGAAGGTCAGGGTCAGCCTGGGGTGCAGAAATGTCCAAACCAGAGAACCCTGGTATTCACACTGCAGACCTCGCTCCTTAGAAGTTTGAGAGAAGATGGATGGACTAGGGACAGGTGGGGTCATCTTACCCTTCTGTGATAGAGAAGAAACTGGGATCGGAAATGGGTCATCGTGGCAGAATGGGGAGAGAATTGTGCACCAGGAAAAAAAATGATAAAAGAAACCGGCTACACTGGAGGACCTGAGTCTTTGATTTTTCAGTCCCCTCTAATTCCTGCCTAGCCCGGTAAACAGTTTATTTTATGAGAGGAAAAAAAAAATGGATCTCCTATTAATTTCTCTCACAAAATCTGGGGAACCGGTTCCTTGGATTGGTGGGTAGTCGGTTCTCATTTTCAATGAAAAGGCCGCCTCTGGTAGCACACACACACTTGTGAATGTGAGCCACCCTTACTAAAGGACTCCTAAGGTTCTGGGTTCTAGAAATCAGCTGAGGATATTTGTCAGCCCAAAAGAGAGACATTTTCTCTGGCTCTTTTCCATCCACAGCTGGGCCTGCTCAACAGATTCTAGCCTTTTCTGAGCAGAAAAGCACCCCAAACTGGAAGATGGCGTCTGAGCTCATCTTGCCTGAGTTCCAGGTGAGCCGTACTTTGCAGCTTTTTCAGGCAGCCCGCACCTGGCCTTGTCTGTGCTTTTCTCTGCTGCCCGCATCCCACAGTGCTCAGCAGGCGCTCTAAGGCGTGTTAGCCCCGGATGTTCACCTTGAGGCAAGTAGGCTTGGCATGGTGGGGACCAGGCCTCTCCCACGCTGTTTACTGATCTCTGGCTTTTTTCCTTTTCTGCTGTCTTCCTTTCCCCCACCTGAGTCTTAATACTGTCTTTGGTGGCTGGCCTGCTGCGTAGTTCAGAGATGAGGGAGAGGATGGCTTCCGTGGTGGCCTATACTGAACCGAAACCCATTCTCTTCTTTAGAGCCTGTTGACATTTGAGGATGTGGCGGTGTCTTTCTCTGAGGAAGAATGGCGGTTACTGGACCCTACTCAGAAGAGCCTTTACAATGACGTGATGCAGGAGAACTATGAGACTGTCGTCTCTCTAGGTAAAGAGTCTTCCTTTGATTTGGGTAGAAGTTGAGTAATCTAGCCACAGTTTATGGAAAACCGTCTCCTGTGGGAGAGTCCCCGGGTTTCAGTAGCTGTTTGGGTCTGACCTTGGTGGTGTGGGGAGAAGGCGAGGCGAATCCAGATGATTCAGAATAGATCCTCACTACAAGCGTGTCTCCCTGTCTTCTGCTCTGACTACCCTCGTCCAAGCCGCCGCCATCCCTGACCCGGTCTGCTTCAGTAGGCGGGATCCCCATTCCCCACCCCGTTCCACCTGCCCTCCTGAGGCTTCCTTCTCCACTTCATCCTTGCATCTCCGCCCACGACCACAGTAGACTAGAAAGAAGGTGCCTTAAGATTCTGCCCATTTAGGGGCGCCTGGGTGGCTCAGTGGGTTAAGCCTCTGCCTTCGGCTCAGGTCATGATCCCAGGGTCCTGGGATCAAGCCCCACATCGGGCTCTCTGCCCAGCGGGGAGCCTGCTTCTCCCTCTCTGTCTGCCTGCCTCTCTGCCTACTTCTGCCTACTTGTGATTTCTCTCTGTCAAATAAATAAATAAATAAAATCTTTAAAAAAAAAAAAGATTCTGCCCATTTAAACATTCGGAGTAAATGAAAGTGTGAAAGAGTCATTCCCTCTTCCTGAAAAGAATCTGGAATTAAGATGGCAGCCCATGACCTCAGAGTTTTATACTCAGAGCATCTTTGTTACCCCCAACCCTGAAGTAATCTGCTTAGAACAAGGAGGAGAACCGTAGATCCAAGGTCTCCAAGAGTTCGAGGACAGCCTTGGAGAGTCTCCTACAGGTAAGTATGTACACGGGGAGAAGAGGAATGTTCCTTGATGAGAACTATTACAGGGGATTGACACTCCAGGATTCTATTCCTGTGTTTTTCTTACCGAACTTCTTACTGAGATAACTATAGATTCACATGCAGATTTAAAATATAATACAAAGAGCACCTGTATACATTTCACCCAGCTCCCCTCAATGATAACTTCTGTGAAAAGTATCATATAACGTCACAACCAGGCTGTTGATACTGATATGGTCTTCTGACCTTTATATTTTCCATTTTGTCTGTCTGTGTAATTAGTTCTGTAAAGTTTTTTTTAAACGATCTATTTATTTATTCTAAGGAGGGAGAGAGTGTGTGTGTGCAGGGGGAGGGGCAGAGGGACAGATTCTCCAGCAGACTCCCCACTGAGTGGGGCCTGCGACACGGGGCTCAATCTCATGACCATGAGATCATGACCTGAGCTGAAATCAAGAGTCAGAGGCTTAACCAACAGCCCTCCCAGGGCTCCTCGTTCTGTAAAGTTTTATTGCAAGCGTAGGTTTGCATACTCACCTCTGCGGTCTAGATACTGGAGAGTTACTTGACCGCAGGGACCTTTGTTTTGCCCTTTTATCATCACACGCTTGTCCTCTGTACCTCACCCCATCACTGGCCCATGCCAACCACTGTTTTACATTTCTGAAATCTTGCCGTTTCAAAAGTGTTACATGAATAAAACCATAAAATGTGTAATCCTTTGGCATTAACTTTTTTCATTCAGAATAAGTCCCTGGAAATTGATCTGAATTGTTGTGTACCAAAAGTTGATTTTTTTGTTTGTTTGTTTTTTTAATACTGAGTAGCATGCCATGATACTGAGAGACCAGTTTGTATACCCATTAGCCACTGAAAGATCTTTGCTGTCTTCAGTTTTGGGCTAGCATGAGTAAAGCTGTCCTGAGCATTTGTGTGCAGAATTTTTTTTTAGAGATAAGTTTCTATTTCTCTGGAGTAAATCCCTTAAGAGTGCAATTGCTGGTTCATATGGTAACATGTTTAATTTCCTAAGCACTTGCCAAACTGTTTTCCGCAACGACTGTACCATTCCCCATTCCCAGCGGCAGAGGACGAGTGGTCCCATTTCTCCACGTCCTTGCCAGTGTTTATATCACCTCCATTTTATGTTCGCCATTCTGATCGGCCTATAGGGTTACCTCGTGGTGATTTGGATTTACATTTCCCTATGGCCAGTGATGTTCTATAGCTTTTCCTGTGCTTATTTGCCATCTCTGTTTTCCGTCAGTGAAGTATCTTTTACCCATATTTTAATTGGATTGTTTTTTAACTCTTGAGTATTGAGAATTTCTGTATTCTAGATTCTAGCTCTTTGTCGAATATGTAGATTGCAAATAGTTTCTCCAAGTCTTTATATTGTCTTTTTAATCCTCTTCCCATGGGCTTCCACAGAGCAAAAGGTTCTCATTTTGATGAGGACCAATTTTTCAGTTTTTTTTCCTTTTATACATTGTGTTTCTAGCGTCAAGGTTAGAACTCAGACTAACTCTAGATCCCTAAAATTTTCTGCCATTTTTTCCAAAAAGTTTTATAGTGTGATATGTAAGTCCCTGATCCGTTTTGGGTTATTTATTATGTGAGGTACGGAGTTTAGGATGAGGCTCATTTTTTGGCCTATGGAGGGCCAGTTGCTTCAGCTCTGTTTCTCAAAAAGGCTGTCTTTCCTCCATTGAATTGTTTTTTAAAATATTTTATTTATTTATTTGTCAGAGAGAGAGAGAGGGAGCGCACAAGCAGGGGAAGCGGCAGGCAGAGGGAGAATCAGGCTCCCCGCTGAGCAAAGAGTCCAATGTGGGACTCGATCCCAGGACCCTGGGATCATGACCTGAGCCGAAGGCAGACAGACGCCTAACTGACTGAGCCACCCAGGCCTCCCCTCTATGAAATCGTTTTTGCACTTTTGTCAAAGAGCAGTTGAGTGTATTTCTGTGCATCTCTTCTGTTCCACTGGGCTCTGTGTTTGTGCTGCTGCCAATGTTACACTGTTGATTGCCGTAGCTCTGTAGTATCAAGGCCATAATGTCTGTCAGGTAGACTGATGCTTCCCACTTTATTCTTTTTTGTAAAATAAAATTTTACTTTAACCCTTCTGGGGCCTGTGCCTTTCCATGTAAAATTTAGAGTACTCTTATCTATGTCTACAAGGAATTTTATTGGGATTTTGCTAGATACTACATTAAACCTATGTATTAGTTTGAGGAGGATTATGTCTTTACTATGTTGATTTTCTTTTGCTCAGTGAACACAGTGTGTGTCTATTTATTTAGGTCTTCTCGAATTTCTTTTGTCAACTTTTTGTAATTTTCAAGGTACAGATCCTCTGTTTTGTTAAATAGAGGCCAAAGCATTTCATATTCACTGGAACATTTGTAAATGGTATTTTTAATTTTGGTTTCTGTGTGTTCGTTATTTTTATATAGGAATGGCACTGATTTTGTATTTTGATCTTGTATTCTGTGATCCTGCTCACTCATGTATTATTTCTAAGAGGTTTTTTTGTAGATTCCTTGAGATTTTTACACATAGATAATCACATTATCTGCAATGCCTTTTAATGCCATAACTGTAGTAGCTCCAGCCTCCTGCTATGTTGAATAAGAGTGGAAAGAGCAGACATCCTTGCCTTGTCCCAATTTTATCATGGAAACATTAAGTTTTTCACCATTACCTATTTATGTTAGTATGGATTTTTTATTGTTGATACTCTTTTATCAAGTCAATATAATTCCTAACTTAGTATTTTTACCATGAATGGATATGGAATTTGTGCAACACTTTCCTGTGTCTTTTGATAAGAGTATGATCTTCAAAGGCTTGTTGAAATGGTATGTTATATTGATTGATTTCAAATGTTGAATCAGCTTTGCATACTTGCAGTAAATCCTTCTTGATTGTGATATCTAATTCTTACATATTGCTGTATTTTTTGCCAGTATTTTGTTGAGTATTTCTACATTTAAGTTCATGGGAGATGTTTGTAGTTTTCTTTAAAAAAAAAAAAAGATTTATTGGGCACCTGGATGGCTCAGTCAGTTGGGCAACTGCCTTCAGCTTGGGTCGTGATCTCAAAGTCCTGGGATCAAGTCACACGTCAGGCTCCTAGCTCAGCAGGGAGTCTGCTTCTCCCTCCGACCCTCCCCTCTCATGCTTGCTCTCTCTCTCAAATAAATAAATAAAATCTTTAAAAAATAAAGAATAAAAAAAAGATTTATTTATTTTAGAGAGAGAGAGTGCACATGAGTGCGTAAGCGGGGTTGGGGGGAAGGACAGAGGGAGAGAGAATCCTCAAGCAGACTCCCCACTGAGTAGGGAGCCCAACGTCAGGCTCAATCCAAGGACCCTGGGACCATGACAGAATCCAGAGTCAGAATCCAGAGTCAGCTGCTTAACCAGAGTCAGAATCCAGAGTCAGCTGCTTAACCACCTGAGCCACCGAGGCACCCCAGTAGTTTTCTATTTTTTGTGTTGCCTTTATATGATTTTGCTATCAGGGTAATACCGGCCTTATAAAATGAGTTGTGTAGGATTTCCTCCTCCTTTCTGGAAGAGATTGTGTAAAATTGGTGTTAATTCTTTAAATATTTGGTAGAATCCTCCAGTCACACCATGTGGACTTGGATTTTGGGGGGAGGCTTTTAAACTATGAATTCAATGTGTTTAATGGTGATAGTCCTATTCAGAAAGCTGTTTCATGTTGGTTGAATTCTGTTAGTAATGTCATGAATAGGGGCACCTGGGTGGTTCAGTGGGTTAAGCCTCTGCCTTCGGCTCAGGTCGTGATCTCAGGGTCCTGGGATCGAGCCTGCTTCCCCCTCTTCCTCTGCCTGCCTCTCTGCCTACTTGTGATCTCTCTCTCTCTGTCAAATAAATAAATAAATAAATAAATAAAATCTTTAAAAAATAAAATGTCATGAACGTAAGGTTATTTATACTATTATCTTACCATCCTTTTATTTATTATTTATATTTTTAAAAGATTTATTTATTTATTTGAGAGAGAGAGAGAGAGAGAGCAGGGGGAGGGGCAGAGAGAGAGGGAGAGAAGCAGACTGCTTGCTGAGGGCAGAGCCCGAGGCAGGGCTTGATCTCAAGATCCTGAGATCTTGACCTGACTCAAAATCAAGAGTCAGATGCCCGACAGGCTGAGCCACCCGGGTACCCCTCTTACCATCCTTTCAGTTATGGCAGGATGTGTAGTGATGTATCCAGTTTCCTTCCTGATACTAGTGATTTGGATTTTCCCTCCTTTTATTTTTGTCAGTTGTGAAAGTGGTTTGTCAATTTTATTAGTTTTCTTTTTTTTTTTTTTTAAGATTTTATTTATTTATTTGACAGAGAGAGATCACAAGTAGACAGAGAGGCAGGCAGAGAGAGAGGAGGAAGCAGGCTCCCTGCTGAGCAGAGAGCCCGATGCGGGACTCGATCCCAGGACCCTGAGATCATGACCTGAGCCGAAGGCAGCAGCTTAACCCACTGAGCCACCCAGGCGCCCTTATTAGTTTTCTTGAAGTACAAGCTTTTTCTTTGGTTGTGGCTTTTGCTCTGATCTTTATTAGTTCCTTTGTTTAACTTGCTTTGGGTTTATTTTGCTTTTTTCTCTAGTTTATTGAGGTAGAAATTAGATTATTGATTTGAGACCTTTCCCCTTTTCTATTGTATGTACTTGGGGCTGTACCTTTTTCTCTGAGCACTTCTTTACCTGCATTCCACATATTTTGATACATTGTAATTTCATTTTTTCTTATTTATTTATTTATTTGTATTTTAAAATTTTTTTAGTAATCTCTACACCCAACGTGGGACTTGAACTCATGACCCTGAGATCAAGAGTCTTCTACTGCACCAACTGAGCCAGCTAGGTGCCCCTGTAATTTTATTTCCTTTTTTTTTTTCAAAGATTTTATTTATTTATTGGTCAGAGAGCATGCACAAGCAGGGCAAGAAGCAGGCTCCCCACTGAGCAAGGAGCCCAATGTGGGACTTGATCCGGGGCTTTGGGGTCATGACCTGAGCTAAAGGCAGACACTTAGCCAACTGAGCATCCCAGGTGCCCTGGAATTCAATATTCATTCAACTACATATTTTTAAAGTTTTCTTTGTGACTTTCTCTTTGAACCATGGAAATTTTAGAAGTGTATTTTTTTTTGTTTCCACATTTTTTTTTAAAAAATGTTTTACTTATTTATTTGAGAGAGAGTGAAAGAGAGAGCATGAGAGGGGGCAGGGTCAGAGGGAGAAACAGACTGCCCACTGAACAGGGAGCTCAATGCAAGGCTTGATCCCTGAATCCAACGCCAGGATCATGACCCGACCCAAAGGCAGAGGCTTCACCAACTGAGCCACCCAGGCGCTGCTTGTTTCCCCATACGTCTAGATTTTCCTCTTTATGTCTTTGATTTCCAGTCTGGTGCCATTTTTGTTTGCTTGTATCCTGATCCTTTTGTCTATTAGGTTAGGAGGGTCAGGGTCCTTTTTAACTATTATAATTCATCAGTCACCCTGTTTTACTTTATCACAGAGCTTCTTTCCTAGTTTGGGGGGTTTACACTTCCAGTGACAGTTTAATGTTCAGAGGCTTCCTAGTGTTACTGTGGTTTCCTTGGTTTGTATGGTACAGCTAGGGTTCCTGTATGTCCCTGCTTCTGTCGCCTGAGGGTGAGGAAGGGATTCACACAGGCCCAGAGTGCCTCTCAGTCGGAAAGGGATGAAGGGGCTTGGGGGGCCAGGCCGCTGTGGCTCGGTGCCTCTTGCTCCTTCTGCCAGCCCACTTCGGTGTCTCCCGACTGGGGTTCGGGGGTTGGCGGACTTCCCATTCCGACTGCTGAAGCGATAAGCCTGGCCAGGCAGCTTTGTGTTGCTGGGTTGAGGGTTGGAAGATGCCGGCTGGGGTTGCCTTCTTCTGGGGCTCTGGGGATACAGGGCGCCCTGCTGTGTTATTCCGCTAGGACCGGCGTCCCAAACCATTTTGATTTCTTCTTACCGTGTCTTGGAACTCTCTGTTGGTTGTGGCTGGCATTCTTTCATTGGCTTGCCGTGCCCAGCAGGGAGGATCAGGAGGAAATGCTTCAGTTCCGTTTTGTCCATATTGGACCAGAAATCACTTGTTCTGTGTTTTGTTTTTTTTAAAGCAGTCATTGATTTTTCTCTCCATCCCTGTAGTTTTCCTGTTCTGGGACACCGACGGCTGATTCTTCTGTTTATTCCAACAGGGTTAAAGCTCAAAAATGACACTGGAAATGACCAACCTATATCTCTTTCTGCATTAGAAATACCAGCATCAGGATGCAGAGTGTTAAGAAAGGCCAGAATGAAAGTTGCCCAGAAAACAACAGGCAAAGAAAATCATGGCGGGACACGCAGGGTACGGAGACGGCACCGAGCTTTTCTAGGCAGGAAAAGAAAGAAACTTTCAACTCGTAAACAAGAGCTTCCAAAACCTAAGGATCTCCAAGGGAAAGGCCATGCAGGGGAGAAACCTTTTAAGTGTCAGGAATGTGAGAAAAGTTTCAGAGTTAGCTCTGACCTCATTAAGCACCAGAGAATTCACACTGAAGAGAAGCCCTATAAGTGTCAACAGTGCGATAAGAGGTTTAGATGGAGTTCAGATCTTAATAAGCACTTAATGGCCCACCAAGGAATAAAACCGTACAGATGCTCGTGGTGTGGGAAAAGCTTCAGTCACAATACAAATCTACACACACACCTAAGAATTCACACAGGAGAGAAGCCCTTTAAATGTTACGAATGCGGGAAAAGATTCATTCAGAACTGCCACCTTATTAAGCACCAGAGAACCCACACAGGCGAGCAGCCATATACTTGTAGCGTGTGCAGGAGAAACTTCAGCCGGCGCTCCAGCCTTCTTAGACACCAGAAACTCCACAGGAGAAGGGAGTCCTGTCCAGTGTCTCCAGTCTGAAGAAAGTCACCAAACGGATCTTGACCCTAGAGGTGACGAAAGAGTATAAAACTATGAGGCACCAATGATAGAAATTTGGCACCCACAGGAAATGTGGGAGGGGTTCATGGCCTGCTTCACAGAAAGAAATCTAAGCCGTCTGTCTTGTTCAGCATTGTATTTTCAGGGCCTAGCACAAGACTGATACGCAATGAGTACTTGATCAATAAAAGAGTGGAAATACAGCTGTCATCTACCTATAGTTATCTGTTCATCTATCTGTCTGTGTATCTCTCTGCTTACTCAGCTTCCCCATCCTCGGTGATCGGAGTTCTTCAAGTATCAGGTGCTCAGCAGACACGTGATGGCCGTGAGTCCTGCTCTCATTCTTTCTCCAGAGGGATGGAAAATAAGAGTATTCAGGTCCTCTGAAGGGAGTTTAGAGAGAATTACTAAGCTGGAGAGAGTTTCTATGGCTATTATTCTTTCAACAGGAACAGCCAAGCCTGGGGCTGTGAGGGAACTTGATTCTCCAGCAGGAAGGGAGCATTCGGTGTTTGCCTGGGAGAAGTGCCCCCAGGCTGTTCCCCCCCAGGGCCCACTGCCACCATGGTTTCTGTCAAGGAGTTGGAAGCAGCAGGCGAAGCCCTCACTGGCACCACAGACCTAGCGACCCTGCAAGTGCGTACCTCTCCCGATCCTCTCAACACCGACACTGATAAAAGGAAATAATGAAGGAAGCACTCCGGGCCCTTATCCACATACGTATTTCTTTGTAGAAGGCCCAGGGCCATGGTAAATGGCCTTTTTTTTTTTTAACTTTTTACCCTGTGGACTAAGGCTTTCAGATTGGTGCCACACTGCTCCAGAGCCTCAGGGGAAGCCTGTTTTTATGGCTGCTCAGCCACAACGCCATGCGCTTTGGATGCTCTGCAGGAAAGTCCGGAAGTTTTGCAAACGGAGGTGCTGAGAATGGCAAGGTGAACCAGGTGGCCTCATGGCCTCAGCACACATTGGATAGCAGGAGGGAACATCCAGAAGTGTCAGAGCAAAGTCAGGCCTAGAGGCATGGCCCCAGTGAGAACCAGGTCAGATGGAAACTGTGTTGTGATACTGGTAGTTTCTTTTCCTCCCCCATTGGCCTCGGGGATTATCTATCTCTGGAAAAGACAATGTCAGGTCAAGGGCAGGGCAGAGAAGTTGGAGGACATGGATTTGTAGCTATGTCAGATCCTAGTTTAAGATGTTGGCCAAGGCTTCAATATATTTATTATTATAAAATTTTACTTTTTTAATGATATGGAGTGTTGTTTCATATTAAACATGAAACAAAACTCCATGGTTAGTGAATCAGCCAGAGAGGACAGTCACCTTTTTGGCATAGATCTCTCCAGATATTTTTTCCCATCAAGAGACTGCTCTACGCCTGTTTTCAGGCTTGCAAAATGATAACTCCATCCTCTTGGCTGCTGTGAGGATCTAATCAGATGTGAACCTGCCTCACGCTGATGGGCCACAGTAGGTGTTCATAAGCATTTGGAACATTCTTCCTTCATCTTTCAGCTATTTTTTTAAAGATTTTATTTATTTGTCAGAGAGAGCACAAGCAGCGGGAGTGGCAGGCAGAGGGAGAGGGAGAAGCAGGCTCCCTACTGAGTGAGGAGCCTGATGTGGGACTTGATCCCAGGACCTGGGGATCATGACCTGCGCTGGAGGCAGACACTTAACCAACTGAGCCACTCAGGCATCCCTTTAAGCTATTTTTTAAAAAGATTTATTTATTTGTCAGAGACAGAGTGGGTGCGGGCACACAGGGAGTGTGGCAGGCAGAGGGAGAAGCAAGCTCTCCGCTGAGCAGGGAGCCTGATGCGGGGCTCCATCCCAGAACCCTGGGATCATGACATGAGCTGAAGGCAATGCTTAATCAACGGAGCCACCCAGGCGCCCCCTCAGCTCTTTCGAAAAGAAGCTCAATTAGGCAGAAAAGTTGAGCATCCTTAATGAATGGTGTTTCCATCATTCCCAGCCGTTTTTTTTAAGCCTCTTCCTGGTGGTCCAAAGGGTAGCCTGGTACGCCAGTCTTTTCTAGAGCTACATCTCCCTAGGCGCTGTGAGGCAATAAGCTAATGTCCCCGTTGAGCTTGGTATACTGCTAGCAGATAACAGACCAAA
The DNA here is from genome assembly GCF_010015895.1 of Lontra canadensis. Classification (NCBI taxonomy): domain Eukaryota; kingdom Metazoa; phylum Chordata; class Mammalia; order Carnivora; family Mustelidae; genus Lontra; species Lontra canadensis. The sequence goes on from NW_022631217.1 coordinate 514,067, forward strand.
ATAGACCCAAAGCCCCCAACTTGACATCCCTGCAGTGTGGCGGGGAGGTGATGGCGAGGGGCAGGACACTTTGTGGACAATATTTGCCCTCTTGGGTGTATCCATCCTCAAACCGATGGGAGAGGAAAGAGGTGACTAGAATGGCCACTAAAAAGAAAGCAAGCGTTTAGCCCAGAGGAGGAAGTGACTTGGAAGGAAAGGATCCCATTATATTCCTGAAGGCTTGGAGACTGATGGCCCCACCATCCCTTCTAGAACTATCTGTGACTGTGCTCTTGGGATTAAGGGGACATTCAGCTTCTTTCAGAGGGCACTCTTCATGTGCCTCTGTGTCCTGTACCACCCTGGGCAGCTGCTGTCATACCACCATTCAAAGGACATTCGTTCGAGTCGCATATAGGAAGAGGAGACTGATTCGAGAAGTGAAGGAGATACTGCATGGATGGAGCCAGCGGGTACGGCCCGCTTCAGAGACTCCATAGAGGGCCTGAGCGTGAGTCTGCAAAAGGCCATGCCCGTTGTCATAAAGCTGCCAAACCCTGTTATCACACCTGTTAGCCTGAAAGCTCCTTTGGAGGTCCTCGTCTACACTGGCAGGGGATCTGGGGCCTACTGTAGAGACCAGTCATTTAAGGCAAGCGGCAGGAAAGCCTTCCGATGCAAACAGGCAGAAACAGGAAGAGAATTGAGAATTGAGGATTCCCGGTTCTGAATTCAGACTCCACTGCCCTTCGGATGCAAGGGCTCCAAGAAGAAAGGACGTTCTCGTCTCTGCGGTTGTGGGACAGGATTTAGAAGTTGAGGCTCCTGGCTGACCTCTCAGTACCTATTTTTTTCCTGTGGGTTCATACCCCAGTGTCTGTGCTCCTGTCCTCGGGAAGTGAGGGGCATCACGGGGAAGATGGGCTGGGTAAGGAGAGGCCAGCCGCCCTCTGCCGCCCGGGTCTTCATCTGGACGGCCTGAGTGGGGAGGTCTGGGGCTCAGCACAGCGCCACCACTTGCTGTGGCTGAGGCCCAAGGGCATGTCTGGGTCCAGGCCCATTTGTGCAGGACCCAGGTCTTGACCTTCTCTCTCCCAGCAAACCATGGCATGGCCGCTACCCAAGAGTCTGTTCAGATACCTCCACAGTGACCGCTGCAGTTGCTTAGGACTGTGTTCCCTATGCCCTCCAGTCCCGTAGTGCACCGGGGCTGAAGGGCCCTTGGAAGCCGAGGACACCACCACTCCTTACTTTACAGAAGAGGCCCCTGGAGCTCAGGGTGCTTCCCTTCCTGGGGAAGGGAAGGGTAGAGGGAGGGATTGAAATGGTCTCTGTGGCCCCAGGCCTCTCTCTCCCCAGACGGGATACATTCAGCTCGCAGCAATGGCTTCTCGGGAAGGGTCCTTCTTCAGCCTCTTGGCTCTCTCCCGCAGGGCGAGGAATCCCTTCTAAGCGATGGTCGGCTTTGTTCTCGGAGGACTCCAAACCCTCTTCTCTCAAGATAACCCTCAGGTGGGAGGTTCCGTGTCTGAGCTCTTCATAGAAGAGCTGCCCTATTAACGAGGTGCCAGTCCTCCAGAAGCACATCCTGTCCCTGTCCATAGACTAGGACCAGGAACCATACCCCTTGCACCCGCTCTCCCGCCCAGAGGGGTGTGGGACTCATAGGAGAGTCACGGGCAGAGCTGGACATGGGGGACACATCCTGGAGACTCAGCCTCTCCTCAGAACACCCCACGTCCTTATTTCTCTGCTACATATTCCAGAATTTTCCTCCAGCACTGTGTTCATTCAAGATTCCAGCAGCCCCCAGTTCCCACATCCTTTTTGTCCTGTCCCTCCACCCCTCCCGCTCACAGACCCAACGCTGAGCCACGCTGTGAATGCACTTTCAACTAGTCTTTGTTTTTGAGCCCTCAGGAGGCCCTCCCGACTTGTCCAAATCCTTCCTTCCAATGTCACACCACATCTTCCTCCTGTTCCCCAAACTCTCTCCATACCGACTGTCCTCTTAGAACAGCATTTAAAACCCAGATTTTGTTAAAGCACTGATTGCTGGGCCTCAGCCCCAGAATTTCTACCTCCGTTGGCCTGGGGTGGGGCCAGGAAATGGGCATTTCTGACAAGACCCCGCGTTTGAGAACACGCCCCGTTTGAGAACTGCAGTCTTAGAACACCTCTCATGTACTTTCTCCCGTGGGCAGGGATGGTCTTAGAACCTTGGTCACTGGCGACGGCTGGCGCAGGGCTAGATGTCAATGTAAGCTCCCTGAACGCCTGGGGCTGACCACTTTAGGGTTAAATGGGATCTTAATCTGCACTTTACTCTCCTATAATTGGCAAATGACTACGACAACTAAGCCTGGCTGTCCAGGCTCTCCGTGTTTCCTGAGCTTTGTGGCTTCCCTCCCATCTGCCTGATCTTGCCGTCTGTTTCAGCCTCTGGGACGGCCGGCGTGCTGGCCCTCCTTGCCTCTCCCTGGACACAGGCCTATGCTGGCTGTGGGCCGTGCGGTCACCGTGAAGATAGCCGGCCGCACTGCGAGGACCTCTGGGCTCCAGTGGCCCCTGGGAGTGGCTCCGACCGGAACACCTTGGAAGCACCTCTGCAGACTGGTTTTTCTCCGTCTTGATGCTGTGTCTCTTCCAGTGTCCGCCCAGCAGGCTATCCTCGCTGGACATTGACCTTGGCAGAGGTCATCGAGCAGCCCAAAAGAATGCAGGAGGGAAGCACAGGGGCCTGGTGGTCTCCAGGGAGACTGATTGGCCTTTCTCTGCGCGCTCCTAATATCTTCCTCATTTTGGAGATAGGTGGGGGCAAGAACCATCCAGTGCTCCAGAGGTGAACTTGGCAATTGGTGCGGTAAGGGAGACCCTGCACCCTCGCTGTGGCCTGTAGCTTCCCAGCCCCTGTAGGTCAGCAGCGGCCTGGGTGCTCAGGACCCAGAGAAGCCTCTTGGGAGACGTAGCCTGAGGAACCTCTTTTTTTTTTTTAAGATTTTATTTATTTATCTGAGAGAGAGAGTGCATGTGAGAGAGCATGAGTGGGATGGGGGGATGGTGGTGCACGGAGAGGGAGAAGCAGTGTCCTCGCTGAGCAGGGAGCCCAGTGCGGGGCTCAATCCCAGAATCCTGGGATCGTGACCTGAGCCACCCAGGTGACTCTGAGGAGCCCTGTAGTGACTAAGGTTCACTTGCATCGGGCAGGGGTCCGTCAGGACCATCCAAGGGAGACTGGGCATGGATAGTTCCACAGGAATCTATTTCTGAACCCTTAGTTCCATATGTTCTTCCTAAAACTGATGTGAGGAAACCCCGAGGGAGGCTCTCCCTCCCCACCCCACCCTCCCCTTCATCACCATCCTTCCACCGCTCTCCTCTGCTCTGGTCTTCCCATGGTGCATTGTCCCAGAGTTCAACATGTCTGAGGAGCCAAAGGGGCGTTAAGATATCCTGGCTAGGAAACTGAATGACGAATGCCTGGGTAGGGAATCCTGCATATCAGACAGTTCCTTTAGACAGAACTGAAGAAGGACTTACTCATCAACTGGCCAGCTGACAGATCATTGGGGAAAACATTGGTGATGGCTCAGTACTTGATCGATGCCATATAACTCTAAAGGAAATTTAAAATTCTGAGTGACCCCGCTATAACAAAATTCTGTCCACACCCACTGACATATCCTCTCTGAAAATGAGAAATAAGGATATAATTGGTGATGAGCCAGGCCTCATTCTGGAAATAACTAATAATAATTCATGATATGAGCTAATTTCAATGAAGTCATCTATATCATTAGGAGTGGGCTTTTCAATAAATACATATTTTTGTCATATTTTTTGTTTATAAGCACCCAACTTTATGTTGTTTAAGAGTATTTAATACTTGTAATAATCAAAAGAAATACATTGACACTTAAAACCTCATGGTCTTAGGACATCCCCCCTCCATTTATGTTATTTAATTAATTTATTAATTAATTTATTTATTTTATGATTTTTATTTATTTGTTTGACAGAGAGAGAGAGCAGAAGCAGAGGGAGTGGGAGAGGGAGAAATAGGCTTCCCGCAGAGCAGGGAGCCTGATGCGGGGCTCGATGCGGGGCTCGATCCCAGGACCCTGGAATCATGACCTGAGCCAAAGGCAGACGCTTAACAACTGAGCCACCCAGGCGCCCCATTTATATGTATTTTAAAAGGAACTTACTGAAGCCTGACACAAACAGAAAATGCTCAAGTAGTAAAAGTGATCTCACTAAGTGAACATCCTTGTAACTAATACCCAGATCAAGAAAAAGACCATAAGTTGCACTCTAGGAGTGGGATGCACTCTGCTCCTCTCCCCACTCATGTTCTCTGTCTCTCTCTAAATATCCTTTAGATATTTTCACCTTCTTTAGATACTGCCAAAATGTTTTTCAAAATGTAACAACCTGCATTCCCACTAGCAGCGTGGGAGGGTTTCCGTTGCTCCTTGTCCTTGTCAGTATTTGAAATGAGCTTTTATTTCAGCCATCCTGGTGAGTAGTAGGATTATGGTTTTAGTCTGCATTTCCTCAGTCGATTAAGATGAGCACATTTCCCCATGTCTAATATGTGATTAGTGAGCATTTGTGTATACTTTTTTTTTGCAAAGTGGCTGTTAAGTCTCTTGCCAGTATTTCTATTGGGCTCTTTTTTCTTACTGATCTGGTGGATTCTGAATTTGAGTCTTTTGTTGGCTGCACGTACTGCAGGTACCTTCTGCCCCTCCATGACTTGCTGTTTTACTCACTTGATGTCTGCCAAGGAGGGAAGGTTCCCAGTTGTAATGTCTTCCAGTTTGTCAGTATTTTCCTTTATCATTAGTGCTGTTGGAGTCTTGGTGCAGCAAGTATCACCTATGCCAAGGTCATGAAGATATTTTCCTGTGTTTTCATTTACAAGTCATATTACTTTACCTTACACATTTAGATCTAACATTCCTCTGGAATTGACTTCTGGTATATGCAGTAGCTAATTGTATAGCCAAAAAAGGAATGTAATATTGTCACCTGGATATAGGACATGTGGAGAGGTGCTACAATGTGTGGGTGGATGAACCTCAAAAAACAATCTTCTAAGTAGAAGAAATCAGACACCAAAGGTCACGTACTGTGTGGTTCCATTTATATGAAACATTCAGTATAGATAAATCCATAGAGACAGAAAACCGGTTAGCAGTTGCCAGAGGCTCGGGAGGGTGGGAGTATCCTGCAGGGTAATGAGAATGTTTTCAAAGTAGATGTGTTGGATACACAGCATGTCGAAGGTACCAAATGCTACTTTAATTGTACACTTTTTCCCAAGGTCCATCCGTGTTGGAACATGTATCAGTTCCTCATTCCTTTTTATGGCTGAATTATATCCCACTGAATAGATATACCATATTTTGTTTATTCACTTGTCTGCTGAAGAATGTTCGGTTTATCTTCATCTTTTGGCTTTGTGAATAACGCTGTATGAAAAATCGTGTACAAGTATTTGTTTGGCTGTCTGTTTTCAAAATAATTGAAATAATTTTCAAGGTAATTGAGAATCCAATTCTATCGGTATATACCTAGGAGGAGAATTCCTGAGTCAGTTAAGTAATTGAATGTTTATGTTTATGTTTACCTTTTTGAGGAACCTCAAAATGGTTTTCCACAGCAGCTGCACCATTTTTACATTCCCACCAGAAAGTACAAGGATTCCAATTTCTCCACAGCCTCGCCAAGACTAGTTTCCCTTCATTTTTAATTAGAGCCATACTAGTGAGTGTGAGGTTTTGTGGTTTTACTTGCATTTCCCCAATGACTAATAATGTCAAGTATCTTTCCGTGTGCTTATTGGTCACATGTATATATTCTTTGAACAAATGTCTGTTTGGGCCCTTTGCCCATTTTTTAACTGGGCAGTTTGTCTTTTTATAGTAGAATAGTAATAGTTCTTTATATATTCTGAGTAGCTGGCCCTTATTACATGTATGATTTATAGATATTTTCTCCCATTCTGGAGAAGCGTGTCTCTTTCTTGATGCACATAACTTTTTACTTTTACTGAGATCCAAGTTGTTTTTTCTTTAGTTGATTGTATTTTAGGTGTCATATCTAAAAAAATCACTACCAAATCCAAAGTCATGAAGATTTGACCTTTGTTTTCCTCGGAATTTTAAAGTTTTAGCTCTTTGAACATTTAAGTCTTTGGTCCGTTTTGAATTAATTTTTGGGCATATATGTAAAGTATGGCATTCAGCTTCGTACTTTTTCATGTGACTATCCAATTGTCTCAGCATCATTTTTTGAAGAGCCTGTTTTTCTTCATTGAATGATCTTGCACCTTTGTCAAAAATCAGTTAGTTGTAGGTGTACAGGCTTATTTCTAGACTCACAATTCTATTCAGTTTCTTTGTATATATCCTTACGCCCATACCACACTGTTTTGATTATAATAAATTTTGAAATCAGAAAGTAGGAGGCCTCCAACATTGTTCCTCTTTTTGAAGGTTCTTTGGGCTCTTTGACTTGTCTTGCAATTTCATATCAATTTTAGGGTTGGCTTTTGTTTCTGTAAAAAAGGCTATCAGAAGTTTAATAGGAATTGTATTGAGTTTTGTGGATTGTTTTGTGTAGTATTGCCATTTTATTTATTTTAAAGGTTTATTTATTTGTTTTAGAGAGAGAGTGTGAAAGAGGGTAGGCACAGAGAGAGAGAGGGAGAGAGAGAAAATCACCAAGCAGACTTCCCACTAAGCTCAAAACCTGACGCAGGGCTTGATCCCAGGACCCCAAGATCATGACCTGAGCTGAAACCAAGAGTCAGCTACTTAACCAGCTGAGCTACCCAGCTACCCCCAGCATTACCATTTTACCAGTAAGTCTTCCACTCCATGAACATAGGATGTCCTTTAATTTTTCTAGGTATATTAAAATTTCTTTCAGTACTGTTTTGTAGTATTTATGTTCCAACTCTTGAGCCTCCTTGGCTAAATTCATTCCAATGTATTTCATTCTTTTTGCTATTACAGTAAATGGAATTATTTCATTAATTATCCTTTTCAGATTGTTCATTGCTCCTATATAAGAATACCACTGATTTGGAGTGCATGGGTCGCTCAATTGGTTAAGCATCTGATTCTTAATTTCAGCTCATGTAATGATCTCAGGGTTGTGGGATTGAGCCCTGCTTGGGATTCTCTCCCTTTCCCTCTGCTCCTCTCCCCACTCATGTTCTCTGTCTCTCTCAAATAGCATAAATAAATATTTTTTAAAAGATTTTAAAAATTTATTTGACAGAGAGAGATGGAGCACACGAGTAGGCAGAGCAGCAGGCAGAGGGAGAGGGAGAAGCAGCCTCTCCACTGAGTAGGGAGCCTGATGTGGGGCTCGATCCCAGGACCCTGAGATCATGACCTGAGCCAAAGTCAGCCGCTTAACAACTGAGCCACCCAGGCGCTCCTAGAATAAATAAGTCTTTAAAAAAAGAATACAACTGATTTTTGTGTGTTGATCTTTTATCCTGCAACTTTGATGAATTTGTTTATTAGCTTTAGTAGTTTGCATGTGAATTCTTGAGGATTTTCTATCTATAGGATCATGAAATCTATAAATGTAGGTATACATTTTCCATTCCAATTTGAGGGTTTTTTGGTTTGTTCATTTGTCTGATTGCTCTGGCTAGAACTTCCAGTACGTACAGTGTTGTCCATTTTATCTGGGTTACCTAATTTGTTGGTGTTCATTTATTCATAGTATTTGCTTATAATCCTTTATATTTATGTAAGGTCACCCCTTTAATTTCTGATTTTACTAATTTGAGCCTTCCCCCCCCTTTTTTTTTCTTACTTCAGCTTAATGTTTGTCAACTTTGGTCTTTTCAAAGAACTACCTTTTTGTTTTGTTGATTCACTGTAATATTTTTCTGTTCTCTCTTTTCTTTATCTCCACTCTAATCTTTATTCCTTCATTCTACTAGCTTTGTATTTAGTTAGAGCTTCTTTTTTTGGTTTCTGAAAGTGTAATGTCAGGTTACTGATTTGAGATATTTCTTCTTTTTTAATGTGTATCTTTATACCTCTCAATTTCTCTCTGAGCACCGCCTTTGGTACATCTAAGTTTTGTTATGTTGTGATTTAATTTCATACATTTCTTTTCCCTCTGGTTTCTTCTTTGACTCAATGTTTTTTTAAGATTTTATTTATTTATTTGACAGGCAGAGATCACAAGTAGGCAGAGAGGCAGGCAGAGAGAGAGGAGGAAGCAGGCTCCCAGCTGAGCAGGGAGCCTGATGTGGGGCTTGATCCCAGGATCTGGGATCATGACCTGAGCCAAAGGCAGGGGCTTTAACCCACTGAGCCACCCAGGTACCCCTGACTCAATGTTTTTAAGAGCGTGTTTAATTGCCACCTATTTGTTAATTTTCCAGTTTTCCTTCTGGCTTTGACTTACAGCTCCATTCTGTTGTGGTCAGAGAAGATATTTTGTGTGATTTCAGTCATTTAAAAATTTAAGGGACTTTTTGGGGGGACTTTTAAGTTAAATTCAATTTAATTTTTATAAATGCTGAATATGAGATCTACCCTCTTAAAAATTGTGAAGTGTACAATACAGTATCATTGAATATATGTACAACTAGAACTTACTCATCTTGCTTAACTGAAACTTTATGCCCATTGATTAGCAACTACCCATTTCACCCTGCCCCCCAGCCCCAGCCAACTACTACTCCACTCTGTGTGAATTTGACTATTTTAGAAACCTCCTAAAAATGGAATAACATGGTATTTGTCTTTCTGTGACTGCCTTACTTCATTTAGCAGAATGTCCTCGAGGTTCATCCATATAGTCACATTCTGCAGAATTTCCTTTTTTATGTGGTGTTTTTTAAAAGATCTGGAACAGTTCACAAATTTGCATGCCATCCTTGAACAGGGGCCATGCTCATCTTCTCTGTAAAGGGCCAGCTTTAGTGTATGTACTGCTGAAATGAGCATCCTTCTTTTTTTAATGCCGATTAATACTCCTTTGCATGTATATACAACATTTTTTTTATTCATCTGTCATTGAACATTGAGGTTGTTTCCACATCTTGGCTGTTGTGAATAGTGCTTCTATGTATATGGGAGTGCTAATACCTCTTTGAGACCCTGACTTCAGTAATTGTGGAAAAATACTCAGAAATGGGATTACTGGATCATATGGTAATTCTATTTTTAATTTTCTGAGAAACCTCCATGCTGTTTTCCATAACGACTGCACTATTTTGCATTCCTACCAACAGTATACAAGGGTTCTAATTTCTTTACATATTTGCCAACCCTTGTTGTCTTTTTTAAAAAAATAATAGCCATCCTGATGGGTGTGATGTGGTATCTCATTATAGTTTTGGTTTACATTTCTCTGATGATTAGTATTGTGAGCATTTTTCATATATCTGCTGTTCCATTTGTATGTCTTCTTTGGAGAAATGTCTGTTCAAGTTCTAGCCCATTTTCTACAAAACACTGATGAAAGAAATTAAAAACCCAAACAAATGGAAAGACACACCATATTCATAGATCAGAACTTTTTCAACTTAATAATAGAACTTTTTTGAACTTAATATTTTTTTGAACTTAATATCAGAACATTTGAACTTAATATTGTTCAAATGTCCATATTTCCCAAAGCAATCTACAGATTCAGTGCAATCCTATCAAAATCCCACTGGCTTTTTAAAAAACAAATTGATAAAAACAATTCTGAAATTAATATGGGACCACAAAAGACAATGAATAGCAAAGTCAGTCTTGCGAATAAAGGACAAAGGTGCAGGCATAATTCTTCCTTATTTCAAAATATATTACAAAGCTACAGTAACCAAAACAGTATGGTGCAGATATAAAAGTAGACACATAGACCTGTGGAACAGAATAGAGAGCCTGGAAATAAATGCGTGTATGTATGGTCACTAATTTTTGACAAGGGTGGCATGAATTCATTGTGGGGAAGTAAGTCTTTTCAACAAATGGTATTGGCAGAAGTGGATATCCACGTGCAAAATTGTTAAATTGGACCTTTATGCAACAATCAACTCAAAATGTACTCAAGACTTACATGTAAGACTTAAAACTCCTAGAAGAAAATATATTGAGAAAGCTTCATAACATTGGTCTTGGCAATGGTTTCAAAAATATTACACTAAAAGCACAGGCCGCAAAAGCCAAAATAGACAAGTGGGACTATGTCAAACTAAAAAGTTTATGCACAGCAAAGGAAACAACAGAATTAAAAGGCAGCCTATGGAATGAGAGAAAATATTTGTGAACCATATATCCGATAAGGGGTTAGCATCCAAAATGTATAAGGTACTCCTACAACTTAACAGCAAAAAAAAAAAACAAAAAAACACCAAAAACAAAAAAAATCAAACTAATAAAAAGTGGGCGGGCTACAGACTTGTGACCTAACATATAGTCTATCCTGAGAATAGTCCATGTGCACACGAAAATGTATGTTCTAATTTTGGGGGGTGGGCTATATGTCTGTTAGGTCAAGTTGATTTATAGTGTTGTTCAAGTCCTTTATTTCCTTATTGATCTGTCTGGGTGTTGTATCCATTACTGAAAGTGAGAAGTGAAATTTTGGACTATTGTAAAACTTTTTCTCCCTTTGATTTTGTCAAATACTGCTTCATATATTTTAGGACTCTCTTGTAAGGTGTGCATATGCCTATAATTGTTATATTAATTCTTGATAAATGGACTCTTTTATCAATATGTAAGGTCATTCTTTGCCTCTTGTAACATGTTTTGATTAAAGTCTATTTTGTCTAATATTAGCATAGCCACCTCGGGTCTCTTGATTTCAGTTTGCTTGGAGTATCTTTTCCATCCTTTCACTTTAAACCTATTTATGTCTTTGGGTCTAAAATGAGGGTCCTGTAGACAGACAATGGAAGGATCATGGTTTGTTTTTTAAGCCCATTCTCCTGATCTTTTCCTTTTAATTGGAGAGCTTAATACATTTACATTTAAAGTCAGTACTGAAAAAAGAATAAAGTCAGTACGATAAGGAAGGACTTCTGCCATTTTATTATGGTTCTCTCTATATCTTATATCTTTTTGTTCCTCAGTTCCTCCAATACTGCCTTATTTTGTTTATAATTGATTTTTTTAAAGCCATTAAGGACACTTTTTCTTTCTTTTATAATTTTTTAAAGATTTTATTTATTTACTTGAGAGAGAGAGGGAGGGAGAGCATGAGATGGGAGAGGGTCAGAGGGAGAAGCAGACTCCCCGCTGAGCAGGGAGCCCAATGTGGGTCTTGATCCAGAACCCCAGGATCATGACCCGAGCCAAAGGCAGACCTTTAACTGACTGAGCCACCCAGGTGCCCCTCACTTGTATTTTTTTTTTTTATTACACTGAGTTTACTGAATAAATCTTCAGGACTTCTTAAAACTCTCACTCCTCAATTACTGTCAGGCTTCTTGACACGCATGCTCTGGTTTTTGTACAGCCTCTCCAGTGTCTTCTCCTCAGCCTCCTTGTGGCTCCTTTTTCTCTGCTCACTGTCATAGAACAGTCATTCATTTGGGCTTTGTCCTTGACACTGTCTTTTCACTGAAAAGTGATCTTTTTGCTCTCTTTACTCACTCTGGCTGAACACGTCCACAGTGATAGCTCTGTGTACCACTCTTAAAGCTAGAACCCACATCTGGACCCTTTCCCTAAGTCTCTGACCCTTATCTGCATAAACATACCCAAAAGCTAACTCACTGTTTTTCCTCTAAACCCTGTTTTGCCACCTATATTCACTTTCTCATTGGACATCACCACTGTCCACACAGTGTTCCAAACCAGAGTACGACATCATCAAAGACTCTTACCTCTCCTCACCCACTATGTAATCAACCCCCAGAGCCTATAGATTGTGCTTCCTCATTTTTTTCTTGTGTCTCTTTTCCCTCTTCATCCCACTTTGGCCCTATTTTAATTCTATTTTTGGTCTGGATTACTGTGGTGGACCTTGGATTAATAAGAACTCTGGGTTTTCAGTCCAAGAAGTTGGATGCCCACTAACTTAAGCAAAAAAAAAAAAAAAAAAAAAAAAAAAAGGAAAGGGAAAAAAAGAGGAGGAAGAAGAGGAATAATTTACTGGCTTGTGTAACTGAGGAGTCAGAAGAGTAGAAATTTTCTCAGGCTTTCCTGAATGAAGAGGTTCACATTGCATTGCCAGGACTCAGTTCCCCACCCTGTGTCTCCAGCAGCAGCCTTCCATCAGAGGAAGATGGCCACTGGCAGCCCTAAGCCTACACAAGCATTTTGGTTAGCTATTCCAAAAAAGAGCAAAGCATCTTCCTCAATGGCTTCAGCAAAAGCCATTTTATCATTTGGGCTGGGCTATGTGCCCAACCCCAGCCCAATCACTGTGGCTAAAGAGTGAGCAGGACTGAAGCTGATAAAGACGTATTGTGATTGTTCAGGCCTCTGGTCATCTGTCCACTTCTGAGGTTGGAAGAAAGCATATGAGCCCCACCTGAGTCACGTGGGCTGAGAAGGCTATGAGGATGGGAGAGAGTTGGTATTTTGATGACCATGTTGTTGGACAAAGAGCGTGTTTGTCTACTTTAGCCTCCTGATTTCCTTACTTTTGCTCTGGCCCCTTCCAATGCCTCCTGTACACTGCTTTTCAGAGTAGAACAGGGTACAGTTCTGAAAACATTCTTTGTTGAAAGACATATCCGGTGCTTTTAACTTGAAGTTCAAATGCCTTAGTTTAGGACAGAAGATACTTCCTGATCTGGCCTCTACCTACTTCTTTAGCCTCATCTTTGTCCACTTAGCCACAAGTGTATCTAACTTCTAGTCATATCAAACTTGTTAATACACTATTTGGAAAATCTATGCCTCATCCAAGAACTGTTCTTTTTTTCTAAATGTCTCCCCTCATCTTTCACTGCCTTTTAGAAAACTGAGCTAACTCCTTTTCACCACGCCCTCTGAAACTCAGTTCAATGGTCATCATGTCTTTTGGGAAACATTTTCCTTCTTCCAAGTTTGCTTTAAATACGTCCTTTGTGCTTCAGTAGCATTCCGCGGTCCACTCTGGAACCGCACATTTTATAAGATCTGTTTGCTAGTTTACATGTCTGCCTCCATTTTATTGTGGGCCTTTCTCTTTTTCTTTTTTCTTTTTTTTTTAGATAGAAAACGGGGCAGGGGCAGAGGGAGAGAGAGATTTTTTTAAAAGATTGATTTATTTATGGGGCGCCTGGGTGGTTCAATTGTTAAGTATCTGCCTTGGGCCCAGGTCATGATCCCAGGGTTCTGGGATGGAGCCCAGCATCAGGCTCCCTGCTCTGCGGGAAGCCTGCTTCTCCCCCTCCCACTCCCCCTGCTTGTGCTACCTCTCTTGCTGTGTCTTGCTCCATCAAATAAATAAATAAAATCTTTTAAAAAAGATGTATTTATTTTAGAGAGAGTGTGTGAGAGAGCTGGGGAGGATGAGCAGAGGGAGAGGGGGAGGGGAAGCAGACTCCTTGCTGAGCAAGGAGCTTGATCCCACAACCCTGAGTCCTGACTGGAACCAAAACTAAGAGCCGAACGTTCAACTGACTGAGCCCTCCCGGCAGCGCAGAGAGAAAGAATCTTAAGCAGGCTCCATGCCCAGCGTGGGGCCAGAGGTGGGGCTTGATCCCATGACCCTGAGATCATGACTTGAACTGAAATTAAGAGTCAGAAGCTTCACTGACTGAGCCACCCAGGTGCCCCTGCGTTCTTTTATAATGAGAAAATGTGTTCTAGTCAGTGTTTTCACCTTCAACACTTAGCCCGGGACCTGGCTTATAGCAGAAAGCCAGAAAATGCTTCAAAGAGCTGAACACCCAGCACTTGTCAGGGCCCCCACCATTAAACCCAAACAACACATTGTACCTTTTTTCCTTTCAAAGTTGTTTGTGGCGGGCAGTACTATTTGGATTTAATTTTATGAAACTTTCTGCTTGTTGCTACCTAATTCAAGAGGGATGATGGACTACAGAAACCGAATTCCGCTGATACTCATTTGGTGGGACCTCTCAGTCTGTTGTGAGGCCCCAGGATGGCAAGGATCACGTTTGATTCATTGGTCCACAGCCAACGCCCGCCTCACAGAAGGAGCTCATTTGAATGTTTGCTGGGTAAATAAACACACATCTCTGTGTTCTTCTGAGCAAGCTCTCAACGATCTGTAATAAGGCTGTGAATGTTTTCTTTTTTGTCACATACCTTGGTCTCCTCCTTTCATCTCCTCAGAACCCTATTTTCACATTTTTCCTCTTACTCCAACTCTTCTCATGTTCTCCATGTAGCCAGTACAAGGTGAGCCATCTTGCTCCTTCTTCCCCTGAGTCCAGATCAGAGGCAGGGACAGCTAAGCTGGCGTCAGCCATCAAGAATCCCCATGCAAGAAAGTCACAGCCTCTATATGTCTGATGCAAATAAGGACAACACAGACCTGCAGGCCTGGCTTTGGAGCTCTAGGAAGCCAGAGCAGTGTTGACTCGGTGTGTAGCTCTGTCATCATGAATCACATGGTCACTTTCTATTGTTTAAACTACCCCCTCCCTGGCCCTGGGTCAGTGGCATTTCCTCAGGGCAGCCCTCGGCAGTGAAGACACGTGGGTATCTTAGCATTTGTGTCCACTTCTTCCACTGTGAGGTGCTAAGGGGTGGTGTCACCATGTGGAAAGGGGGCTAGAATAAGAGTCAAAGGTCAGAGAACTGGGTGTCCACATTTCCTGTGGACCCGTGAGGTCTGGAGTAAGTCTCATTCTGCGGACGAGCCTGGGTTTCTGCCTCTCTGAGCTAAGGTGGTCACACGTGCTCTGCTTGCTTTAGCGGATGGCTTCTAGGATTGCATTTACGGCTGGGAAATCACACTTTAATTCCGAATTGGTTTACAAATATCGGAGGTTATCATTCCCACCATTCTCATCATCGGGTCGAGCAGTTTGCCTTCTCACCGACTTTTCCCCCAGTGCAGTGAGGGTAAGAAGGGCAGTGCAGGCTCTGGGTTTTCCTTGTTACTGAGAAGCACAGGGAAGGAGAAGGAGAGGAGAGGCATGTGCAAACTGGCAGCGATGATATTCAATTTTTTTCTCATAATTTGACCTCGTGTGGATTAATTTTGCGGAGGAAACTCTCCCTGTGGGAAATCAACATTTCGTGGGACACCACCTGTATTAGGAAAAGCTCAGCCTGTGCACACCGGGTAGCGGCCAGGTACCTACCGTGTGTACCAGTCGCTGCATTACAGCACGAGCAAAGCACACAGGTCTGTGACCTTACAGACCGTACTGTGCAGTGGAGAAGAAAAAAACCACCAAAGAATTACAGACATCTAACTGAACTCATTGTGAATGTCCAACTGTGCAAACATTTCCGACTTGGGAGGCTTCTAGTTCGTCACCTCAGGACGCAGTGGGGTCCCGTGACAGTGCTGGCAAGGAAGGGGCAGAGACAGCCATCCTCCAGTCACCGCTGCAGATGGACTTGGGAACAGCAACATGGAGGTGAGTGAGCGCCTTCTCTGAAGGAGCAGTGATTCGGCAGGGCTGGCTGGCATTTGATTTCCCTAGTGGGACTGTGCAGGTTGCAAAATATTTAAGGCACTTCAAGAAAAGATGATGCCAGGAGACAGGAAGTGCTAAATGGCCAGGAGCAGGCTTGGCAGTGCTGGAAGCGCAACCTGGTTCAGGTGCCCGAGGACGGCCCTGCCCCTCTACAAGGAGCTGAGAGCAGGGCAGGCAGCACCAAAGGCTGCACGTGCACGCACACACGCTCACACGCACACGCACGCATTCACACACAGTCACCCTACCCTTTTTTGCACATCTCATTGACAGGGACAAGGCTGCCAAACTTTCTGTTTGATGCCTGTCTCTTCATAATTCCTAAAACTGGCCCGTCCTTTAGGAAAACAGGAAAGAGAACCACTCACTTTGCAAGGACCCACAGTTCAGGAAGGCATGATGGCAAATTTTAGGCATCAGAGTGTCTGGGTAACAGGCTGCGCTGATGTTTCATCACACATTCCCTAGGATGTGTCTATGCAGGCAGTTTGGGTTGAGATGAACATTTGAATTGGTAGACTGAGTAAAGCAGATTGCCTCCCCAGTGTGGGTGGGCCTCATCTAAGCAGTTAAAGAGCAAAATAGAACAAAGGCCAAGTAAGAGGGAACTTCTGCCTGACTCCCTAAGACAGGACAATCCATCTTCTCTTTCCCGGGGACTGGAACTTAATCATTGGTTCTCTTGGGTCTCCAGCTTGCTGCCTACAGGTGTTGGGACTTCTAAACCTAATATGTACATACATATATACACACATACAATCCAACCTTTATATCATCAGATCAATCCTTTGCTAAAGAATTCTGCTTTTCTCTGCCTTTGAAACAGACAAAACCAAAAGAGGTTATAGATAAATGTTACAAATCTGGCCAGTTATGTATACATAGAATAGTGTAAGCCAAATATTAACAAACTGTATAACTCTATATCACATTTTCCCTAAAATGTCCTCGATCATAATACAAGTCCTGATTTCTGATATGTTACATGAGGGGAGAAAAGGTCAATTCATGCCAGGATGGTCATCTTTCAAGGGGAAAAACCCTCCCATCTCCCCCAAAGTCCATGACAATGATGCAGGAGTTACATTTTATGTTTTTTTCATTGCAGAATTATTTTCTTAATTTAAATTCAAGTAATTAACATATAATGTACTACTAGTTTCAGAGGTAGAGGTCAATGATTCATCAGTCTTCTATAACCCCCGGTGCTCATTACATCGCCTGCCCTCCTTAACGTCCATCACCCAGTGACCCCATCCACCACCGTCTTCCCCTCCAGCAACCCTCCATTTGTTTCCTAGAGTTAACAGTCTCTAATGGTTTGTCTTCCCGTCTGATTTTGTCTCGTTTAATTTTTTCCTCTCTTCCCCTATGATCTGTTTTGCTTCTTAAATTCCACATATGAGTGAGATCATGTAATTGTCTTTCTCTGGTTGACTTATTTTGCTTAGCATAATACCCTCTAGTTCCATCTGTGCCATTGCAAATGGGAGTTATATTTTATAAAGCAGTAAAAAAGATATATCCCCAGCTAAAAGTGAGATAACTATCTCCATGGGCCAATGGGGGATCCCAGACAGAGGAAAAAGGGCATGGAAACCACACACAGCCTGTTAGGCTTCCTGACCAACAGTAAATGGAATGACCAGAAATGCACATCCAGAGCTTGGGTTGGGGACAGGAGCAAGGGTCACCCACAGGAGGGGGAGGTGGGAGGAGAGGTAGAAGCAATAATGGGGTTTCTGTTGTTTGTGCTGTTGAAGACAGTCCAGCTGTTCTCTTCCTGGGGGCGATTTCAGTCCTTAACAGAAGCCACTCGCTTGTGGCCAAGTTTTTGTGAAACAAAAATGTAAGGCTTTGACCCCCTCCAGAAGATTCACCTTTTTTCTCTCTCTCTTTCTCTCCCCCCCGCTTTTTCCCAGCTTTATTAGTTCTAATGGCCATACAACATTATATACGTTTAAAGGGTACAACGTGATTTGATACAAGCACATATTTCAAAATGACTATCACAATAGTGTTAGCACCTTTGTCACTGTACATAGTTACCTCATTCTTTGTGGTGAGAATATTTAAGATTTACTCTCTCAGCAGTTTCAAGGACACATAATGTAGTATTGTTCACTACACACCCTCCTATATATGAGATCCCTGGAACTCACTTATATTTAATTATAATTATTTAAAGTTATAAAATTATATACAGCTATATAATATGAAATTTATAAAAGTATTTGCGATTTGGGGCACCTTGGTGGCTCAGTGGATTAAGCCTCTGCCTTCGGCTCAGGTCATGATCTCAGGGTCCTGGGATGGAGCCCCGCATCGGGCTCTCTGCTCAGTGGAGAGCCTGCTTCCCTCTGTCTCTCTGCCTGCCTCTCTGCCTACTTGTGATCTGTCTCTGTCAAATAAATAAATAAATAAATAAATAAATAAATAAATAAAATCTTTTTTAAAAAAAGTATTTGCGATTTATAATTATAATTATTTAAATTGTTAAAGTTATAATTAATCTTGTAATGGGAATTTTGTCCCTGTTGACCAATATCTCCCCATTTCCTGCAACCCCAGCCCCCCAAACACCATTGTTTGTGTGAGTTTGGCAGGTTTTTAAAAAAAATATTTTATTTATTCATTTGAGAGAGAGACAGACAGAGCACACAAGCAGGGGGAGAGGCAGAGGGAGAGGGAGGAGCAGGCTCCCTGCTGAGCTGGGAGGCCAAGGCAGGACTCCATCCCAGGACCCTGAGATCATGACCTGAGCTGAAGGCAGACCCTCAACCATCTGAGACACCCAGGCACCCCTGGCTTTTTAAGATTCCAAATATAAGTGAGATCCTACAGTATTCAGACTGGCCCATTATTTCCCATATTTTCAGGTCTTTCATGTTTCACAAACCAAAAAAGCTCAAAAACGCAAATTTCAGCTCAACAGTGGATCAGATCCCCAGGAACCCTTATTAAAATGCCCATGTTGGAGCCCATACTGGAGCCAACGTCTCAAGGCATCCAGGTGGGGTGAAGAAATCGGAGTGTTTAACACGCTCTCCCAAGAACTTCTCCCCTGGCTAAGGGGAAGGTAGACAGTGCTGAGCCCGGATTTAGGAGGTAGTGGGGTCCCTGCCCAGGCCTGCCCCTCTCCTCCTGTCGGCCTCCAGCTGAGCTGGCCCTTGCCTGGGGGGGGGAGGAGCAGACCCACTGGCCAGCCCTGGGGCCACCAAGGGGACTCCCCACCTGGCCTCAGCGGCTCCCATTGGGCGAGGCCAGGCCAGGCAACCGACCCCAGCAGCAGCGGACCCAGCACCATCGAGAGCCTGGAGGCAGTGAGGCCTGAGGCCAGAGGCGCGGACTCCCCGAGGGCGGGTGGCGGGGCTCCCTTGGGTGGCTCACAGCCCGCGACGGCCGCCTCCAGCGCTGACAGATGGGCGGACGCGGGTAGGAGAACAGCACAAGGCCATTGCGCGTCTCCGGGTCCGGGAATGGAAGGGGCGGCCGGTCCCTGTGCGTCCCCTGTCCGGGAACGAAGGGCCATGGCCTGGCGGGTCCCTGTGTATCCGTGGGCCGGAGAATGGAAGGACTGACGCGTGGATCGCCCCTGTGCGTCCCTGGACACAGGAATGGAAGGGGCGCGGGTCCCTGTGCATGCCTGGGCGGGGGAATGGAAAGACCATTGCGGTGCTCGAGCCTGCGCATCCCTGGACGCCAGAAGGGAATGGGAGGCGGGTCCCTGCGCGTCCCTGTGAGCGGGAATGGAAGGGGCGGTGCGAGGCGGGTCCTTGTGCGTCCCCGGATGCAGAGAATGAATCGGAAGAAGGGCACTGTGTGTCCCTGGGCGCGGGAATGGAAGGGGCGGCTCGTGGCGGGCCCTGTGCATCCTAGAGATGCTTGCTTGCCCAGGGAGCTGGGACTCCTTTGTTCCCTGAGGCCGTGGGACCCGGTTGCCTCCAGCCCTGATTTGGGATTCAGTGGGAGTAGGTGGGACCTGTGATGCGCCTCTGTCCTTCTGAAGAGCCCACGGATGAGTGACAGGCGGTGAGCCCCTGTCCGGCCCAGATCCCCGCCGCCGCTCCCTGCGATCCGGCCGGGCTTCCCGGGGTTGTCCCGGGCCAGATCGCCCGTCAGGGCGCCGGGACATCCTTTGGGGAGCGCGCAGGGACCGTGCCCGCGCCCCGGGCAGCCGATTTGTAACCGGCTTTTAGACGTTCCCGCGACGTGTCCCTCCTCGCTTTTCCGCGAGTGCCCGCTTTGCACACACCCTCTTTATCCGTGGGCCGTGTGAGCGCGGGTTCGCTGGGGCCGGTGTGGGGAGAAGCCGTCAGTCCTGGGGTGCAGCGAGGTTTCCCTGCGGGAGGGCGGGTGGAGGGACGGCGGGACAGTGAGGGCCCCACTGGACGCGGTGGAGGGTTCTGGCCCCTCTGGGGAGGGCGGCGGGCTGCGAGGCTGAGCATGGTCAGGGCGGGTCCACAGCCCAAGCCGACCGGGGTCCTGGATGCCTTCCAGAGAAGAGGGTTCGGTGCCCAGGTGGGGACGTGGAGGCTTTCTAGGAAAGAGTCGTGGGGAGCAGTAACCTTGCTGGAGCTCTTCCTCTGGGCTAGGCCGGGCCATGCGCGCTGCCTTTGGCTTCCAGGCAGCTGCAGGCAGCACAGGACTTTTTCTGAAGCTGACATTGCAAGGAGAGACCCGGGTGTCCTTGGCGAAACTGGCACAGGGGGGCGCCTGGGAGGCTCAGCCGCTGGAGCTGGTTTCAGCTCAGGTCCTGATCTCAGGGTGGGGAGGTCAGGATGCAGCCCAGCCCCGAGTCCGCTGGACAGTCTCTCTGTCTCCCTCCGCCCCCTCCCCCTCTCTAGGAAACCAGTCCATGTTTCAGGAAAAGACACTTGCCCGGGGATGGGAGGGGAACAGTGCCGTTCTCTGTGACTGGGCCAGCAAGAGTCCTGAGGATGTTTTCACTTGCTCCCCTGCAGGGAAGAGGCCAGGTCCCCGCGTTGTGGGTGGGCAGCTCGAGGGAGAGCGTGAGGGTGGGTACAGGTCTGGAGACCTGTGGAGACGCATGTCACCACCTCTGTCACCACCTCTGTCAGCACAAGCATGGCCTCAAACGTTGCACTTAGAGCACTTGGATGTTTGTGGACATGAGCATCACCAGGTCTGTGTATTGTAGCCTCGTCACCGTTTCCCTCTGGCACTGACCGTGGGAACTGGCACAGCTTACTCAGTGCCCGTCAGCCTCCAGCCTCAGTCCCTCCATCTGTACCCAGGACATCGTGCTAGTCCCCACCTGCTCGCTCTGCGTGAGCGTCACGTGACCTGCCGCGTGCGGGAGACTTGGAACAGCACTGGGACATAGCGCCATGAACGTGATCAGTGTCCTTGGTTACTGGTGCAGACCAGTGGCTGGTGGCCTGCCCTGTGGCGGTGTGTTGCTGTCATTAAAAGGCCCCTTGACATGCCATCGCAGGATGAGGGTCAGGCTGATGTGGGCGGAAGTACACCCATGTTGAGTGGAGAAGAATGAAGGGTTGTGGATTGGCAGCCTGTGGAGGCGAGGTTCTAGCTGAGACGCCGATGGCTGAAGGTGACTAAGGGTGACTTGGGGCCACATGGACTTTCAGGGTTATTCGCCAGAGTTGTCAGAATTGCTCCCCATGCCTTCTGTGGCCTGTGTATCTACCAAAACAGAAGAGAGCCCACATTAGCCTGGGAGTGGGGTCTCCCGCCAGCACGTGGATGCTGGGTTCTCCTCAAGGCAGGTGTTCTTAGCCTTGGTGAAATTCTAGAGCCAAGCCGCTCAGGAGAACTTCCTGCCCTGATGACTGGGGGGCATGTGAAGTGTAGCAAGGACCAGAACTGTACTTGAATCACTCTGCACTTTATGTCCCCATGGCTCTAGTGGCTACCCTATGGGACAGCACAGTGCTAGAGGATCTGGGGATGGGCTTGGACATTTTATGAACCTTTTGGAAACTGGATGCAGATTGGATGTGTCTGTGTACTTTTCTAGAAAGTGAGTCCAGGGCTTTGCCATCAGTGTCTCTGACCCATCTGAAAGGTCAGGGTCGGCCGCGGGAGGGCTTGGTGGAAAGTGAGCAAGTCAAGGGAGGTGAGTATGGCCTGGGGTGATCACTGGTGTTCTTCTTGTCTGCTTTTGTCCTGCCGTCCGCTGTGGGTGGCTCCTCCTGATGCGTGCACATAGGAGCACACTGGAATCTGAGACTTGGGGCCCCAGAGCCATCAGAGCTGTGGCATCCTGCCAGAAGAGGGCAGGGGCGGTGGCCCTGGGTTGTGCCATCCAGGCCTGGCTGAAGATGGGCTCCCGGTTTTGAGACTGTGATGCAGACTGAGAAGCCTTCGCCAGCAGTCCGGGCAGTTCCAGTACAAAGAAGCAGCCGGGCCTCGCAGACTCTGGGAGCTTTGCCATCTGCAGCTGAAGCCAGACCCGCACTCAGGACCCAGTCCCGGAGCTGCTGGTGTGGGAGCCGTGACTCAGCATCCTGTCCTCACGGACAGAGAGCTGTTTGAGGCCCCCGGGGCTGCCGCACAGAGAGACGTTGTGTTCCCAAGGGAGGGCTTCTGCCCAGAAGCCGAGCCACCAGGGCTGAGGGTGGGCGTCGCCTTTGGCGTCTTGGGGTGAGTCCTCGGGAAAGGAGTGGAGCCGGCTGCCACTGTGTCAGACGTCTGTCTCTGCATCCCGTTCGGCCCCAGGATCTCCCAACAGACCTATTTGTCTTCCGCTCGGATCAGTGTATGGCTCCTTTCTCCTGGTATCAGACCCAGCCCCCCTCCGATGACAAATAGTCTGTCATGTCCCCTTCAATACACTCAAATGGAATTCCTAGGGAACACAATCTACCCACCTCCATCCTCCAAGAACATCAATATCGTGCTGGACGGGGTGCGGGCCAGATCCGGCCACAGCCTGTGTTCGTAAACCCCGGGAGCTACAGCACATTTAACCCGTGAGACGGTTGTTGTTGTTGTTAAGATTTATTTATTTAGGGGCACCTGGGAGGCTCAGTGGATAAAGCGTCTGCCTTTGGTTTAGGTCATGATCTCAGGATCCTGGGATAGAGCCCCGCATTGGGCTCTCTGCTCTGCAGGGAGCCTACTTCCTCCTCTCTCCCTCTGCCTGCCTCTCTGCCTACTTGTGATCTCTCTCTCTCTCTCTCTGTCAAGTAAATAAATAAAATCTTGGAAAAAAAATAAAAACGTCAGTTGAGAGTCTGCTTTTCCTTCTGCCCCCTCGTCTGCCTCTCCCCTTGCTCATGCTCTCAATACTTTCTCTCTCAAATAAATAAGTAAAATCTTTAAGAAACTTTTTTTTCAAAAAGGCTTATTTATTTATTTGAGGGGGAGAGAATAAGCAGGAACGGGATGGGCAGAGGGAGAGAGCGTCTCAGGCAGACTCCTCACTAAGCGCAGAGCCCATTGTGGGGCTCGATCTCAGAACCATGAGATCAAGAGCTGAACCAAAACTAGGAGTCGGATGCTTTACTGACTGCACGCCCCCGGGTGCCCCCAAAAGGTTGCTTTTTTAAAACAAGGAAGAAGGAGAGTAAGGGACAGACTGAATATGGCCCACAAAGCCTAATCTTTTCCCTGTCTGGCCCTTTAAAAAAAAAAGATTTTATTTATTTATTTGACAGAGAGAGAGAGGTCACAAGTAGGCAGAGAGGCAGGCAGAGAGAGGGGGAAGCAGGCTCCCTGCTGAGCAGAGAGCCCAATGTGGGGCTCGATCTCAGGACTCTGGGATCATGACCTGAGCCGAAGGCAGAGGCTTTAACCCACTGAGCCACCCAGGTGCTCCTAAAGTAGGGCTTTTCTAGAA
This sequence comes from Lontra canadensis, assembly GCF_010015895.1. Taxonomy (NCBI): domain Eukaryota; kingdom Metazoa; phylum Chordata; class Mammalia; order Carnivora; family Mustelidae; genus Lontra; species Lontra canadensis. The sequence continues at coordinate 537,466 of NW_022631217.1, forward strand.
GATTAAAGTCGTGCTAAATTATGCAAAAATAGTATGTGTTTATGTGAGCACAAGGTGAGGTTCTTTTTTATTTACTTGACAGATCACAAGTAGGCACAGAGGCAGGTGGGGGGTGGGGGGGTGGGGGGTAAGCAGGTTCCCCACTGAGCAGAGAGCCCGATGCAGGGCTCAATCCCAGGACCCTCGGATCATGACCTGAACCGAAGGCAAAGGCTTTAACCCACCGAGCCACCCAGGCACCCCTCAAGGTGAGGTTCTTGACAGGTTCTTTTACCTTTAGTACGGTTTCTGTGAGTATCACCTGGAATAAGGGGGTTGATTCCTTTCTCCCCTGTACTCTGTTCCAGTTCCAGTTTTCATTGTCAGACAGGACTTCTCAGAGTTCTAGCACAGGCTAGTTCCTCATGGTGAAGGTGTTAAGGTTCTTGAATAAGAAACTGTTACAAGGGGCGCCTGGGTGGCTCAGTGGGTTAAGGCCTCTGCCTTCAGCTCAGCTCATGATCTCAGGGTCTTGGGATCGAGCCCTGCATTGGGCTCTCTGCTCAGCGGAGAGCCTGCTTCTCTCTCTCTCTCTCTCTCTCTCTCTGCCTACTTGTGATCTCTGTCTGTCAAGTAAATAAATAAAATCTTAAAAAAAACTGTTACAAATACAGTGATAATTAAAAAAAAAATTTAGACCATGAGAGCATGAGCAGGGGGAGGAGCAGAGGAGAGAAGAAATCTCAAGCAGACTCTGCACTGAGTTCAGAGGACAATGTGGGGCTTGATCTCATGACCCCAACATCTTAACCCAAGCTGAAATCACGAGTCAGATGCTAAACCAACTGAGTCACCCAGATGCCCCAAATATATTGCTAATTTTAAAGATTTACCTCCATCATACACAAAACAAGAATAGGTGCTGGCAGAGAAGCCTGTGGGCAGGGGGGCTTCCCTTCCCCTGCATTTCTCCAGCAGTTCCAGGAGACTCCTTCCTGAGTCCCGTATGCTGGGTCTCCCTGATTAGAGGGTGCATTTGATTTCATTGCCCAAACACGCATGTATTTGAAACCAAGTGGTCAAGTCCTAGGTCAGTTGCTGGAAGGAGGTCTGGGGCCACATGGAAGTGGCTGCCCTTTGTATCCTGAAATCCTGCCCCAGAGTCAGGGACTGAGTGGGGTTGACTCAGGGGACACCAGGGCAGGCATCACTGTGTCAGGGTCACCCATGAGCATGGAGAAGTTTTGCTGGGCTGGACAGCGGTCCTACCCTGAAGCATGGATCCAATGAGCCGAGCCCGTGTCTCTGCCAAGCACTAGGCTCAGGGCTGTCCAGGCATTACTGCCACGTGGCCCTCAGAAAACCCTGCAGGGAGGTGGGAGCATCCTCACATCCCCATTACAGCCGGGGGCAGGGGGACACATGCCCAAGGGAGAGTGCACACCTGGCTGGTGTCACCTAGAACCCGAGGCCCAGGAGCCATCCCCTGCCATGGACCTCCACCTCCTTCTGCAGGATGAGTGCACCATGGGCTCAGAAGGGTCCCCTCTGTGGTCGGCGTTAACCCCCAGCAGTGCCCTGGCCTGCCTGGTACCATAATCACCTGTCAGTTGATAAGTAAAGCTTGCTACTGAGTTTGCATTACAGGGCAGTGTGACCTCCCGACCATCCAGTGGTTAGTTCCTCTCTCTGTGGGTATGTAGTAGGAGTGCGTATCCTGTAGAACGTAGGCTTTCACCCACTGGCTCGCGCCACAATTCTTACTGATTCCCTTTTATGTGCCAGGCACTGTTGTAGTCACTGATTTGTAGTCCTTTTTTTTTTTTTTAAGATTTATTTATTTATTTATTTTTTGACAGAGAGAGAGAGAGAGAGAGAGAGCACAAGTAGGCAGAGCGGCAGGCAGAGGGAGAGGGAGAAGCAGGCTCTCCACTGAGCAGGGAGCCCAATATAGGGCTCGATTCCAGGACTCTGGGATCATGACCTGAGCTGAAGGTAGACACTTAACTGACTGAGCCACCCAGGCATCTCTATAGTCTTGAACCAAGAGGACAAAATCCTCTGCCCTGATGGAACTTGCCTTCTGTTCATGCTCACCGGGCTTCCTGAGCCATGGAGTCACGGGACAGGATGGGGCAAGTGGGAGCACTGTTGGCTCCAGGTTCTCCTGAAACTCATCCTGCTGAAGCAGCCCCAGCTCCATGGGAACCCCCGAGAAGCCCACCCCCGGACAGGAAGGATACAGAGGCCGTGGATTGTCTCACCTCTCCCCCACCCCTGTACTCTCCCACGGGGTTCCTGTGGGGAGGGTGATCTTGAGACGGACTGTGGCTCACCACTGTCCTTGACCATCTATCTCACCCCCGTCAGGGCATCACCCTGGCCTCCCTGAATGGATGGTGTTATGGCACCAGGACCAGGGGGCAGGAAGGATCTGTCTGGGCTTTGTTAGCAACAAGGTTTTAACGAGTCACATGAAACCCAGGGACCCGGCACCCCCTGTTTCTGGGCCTGGGTGTTCTGCAGTAGAGCTTCCCAATGGGTGTGCTGGGAGCGAGTAGCTCACTTAGGGGTCAGTGCACTGAAAGAAAGGAAGTAAGACAGTCCTCTTGAGCAGGGAGGGGTTGCTAAGTATGACCCTTAGGCCTGCTGCCTGAGCTGATTCTTAAAAAAGTGACATTTCAGTAATGGACCTGGAACCTAATCTGTGCGCCCTGCGCTGACCTTACTGTCCTCCCCATCACTGGGGTGGTTGTGTCAATACAGGGCCTTGAGTTCTCTCATCCCGAGTGGGTCATCTATTATTCATCTATTACTATTTGTATTCCTAATAGCATGCAATTTGTCAATTTCCCTGTAAGGGCGGGGCTGGGACAGATAGTCTCCCCGGTGCACAGGCTTTCCCAGGATGAACAGACCCTCTTTGTCCTGCTCCACGTGCCGCTCTTTGGTTTGCTTGGCTCCAAATGGGAAATGCCTTTGCTTCTGCCATTCCTCCAAGGTTCTGTGGCCCCCTCTTACTGGAGAAACTTGAGTTTAGAGTTTAGAAGATCTTATTCCAGTGTCTGTCGCCAACTATGAGAGAACAGGGTCCGGCCTTTCCCATGAAGAGCAGAGGGGTCGTCCCAGGATCCCCTCTATCTCCATCTGTCCGTGTTTGCAGCTGGCTTCCCCCATGGGGAGCACTCCCGCGGTATCTTCGGTCTCTGGGCTGCTTCCCACCGTCGCGCTGAGGACCCTCTGCGGGCAGCCTTTGTGGGAGGGTCTCTTTCGCTCCAGGACTCACGGCTTCTCCCCACACCGGCCCGAGCGAGCCCGCGCTCACACGGCCCACGGATAAAGAGGGTGTGTGCAAAGCGGGACGCGGGGAAAGGCGAGGAGGGACACGTCGCGGGAACGTCTAAAAGCCGGTTACACATTGGCTGCTCGGGGCGCGGGCACGGCCCCCGCGCGCTCCCAACAGGGTGGCTCCGCGCCCCTACGGCGCTCCCAGACCCCGACAACCCCGGGAAGGCCCCGCCAGGTCGCAGGCAGCGGTGGCGGGGACGCGGGACAGACAGGAGCCCGCCGCCCTCTGGTCACTCGTCCCTGGGCTCTTTGGAAGGACAGAGGCGCGTCACAGGTCCCACCTACTCCCACTGAATCCCAAATCAGGGCTGGAGGCAACCGGGTCCCGCCACCTCGGGGGACAAAGGGGTCCCAGCTCCCTGGGCAAGCAAGCATCTCTAGGATGCACAGGGCCCGCCACGAGCCGCCCCTTCCATTCCCGCACCCAGGGACACACAGTGCCCTACGTCCCATTCTTTCTCTGCATCCGGGGACGCACAAGGACCCGCCTCGCACCGCCCCTTCCATTCCCGCTCACAGGGACGCGCAGGGACCCGCCTCCCATTCCCTTCTGGCGTCCAGGGATGCGCAGGCTCGAGCACCGAAATGGTCTTTCCATTCCCCCGCCCAGGCATGCACAGGGACCCGCGCCCCTTCCATTCCTGTGTCCAGGGACGCACAGGGGCGATCCACGCGTCAGTCCTTCCATTCTCCGGCCCACGGAAACACAGGGACCCGCCAGGCCATGGCCCTTCGTTCCCGGACAGGGGACGCACAGGGACCGGCCGCCCCTTCCATTCCCGGACCCGGAGACGCGCAATGGCCTTGTGCTGTTCTCCTACCCGCGTCCGCCCATCTGTCAGCGCTGGAGGCGGCCGTCGCGGGCTGTGAGCCACCCAAGGGAGCCCCGCCACCCGCCCTCGGGGAGTCCGCGCCTCTGGCCTCAGGCCTCACTGCCTCCAGGCTCTCGATGGTGCTGGGTCCGCTGCTGCTGGGGTCGGTTGCCTGGCCTGGCCTCGCCCAATGGGAGCCGCTGAGGCCAGGTGGGGAGTCCCCTTGGTGGCCCCAGAGCTGGCCAGTGGGTCTGCTCCTCCCCCACCCCCCCCCAGGCAAGGGCCAGCTCAGCTGGAGGCCGACAGGAGGAGAGGGGCAGGCCTGGGCAGGGACCCCACTACCTCCTAAATCCGGGCTCAGCACTGTCTACCTTCCCCTTAGCCAGGGGAGAAGTTCTTGGGAGAGCGTGTTAAACACTCCGATTTCTTCACCCCACCTGGACGCCGTGAGGCATTAGCTCCAGCACCGGCTCCAACATAGGCATTTTAATAAGGGTTCCTGGGGATTTGGCCCATTGTGCCCAAATTGGCATTCTTGGGTTTTGGCATTTTTGCTTAATTAAGACACATGAGAGACCTCAAACTTGAGGGACGTCATCGGCCAGATAAAATTTTTTAATTATTAAAATATTTCAAAAAGGTAAGCATAGAATTGCTACATAACCCAGAAATCCCACTCTTTAGTATATATCCAACACAACTCTAACCCTATGTGCACACAGGTGGCTGTATACAAATATTTATTGCACCTTTATTCATGCTGGCCTGCGGAACCCTGCACGCATAGCAGTTGATTACTGGATACAGAAACATAGTAAATCCATACAATGGGGGAGTTTCAGCTACAGAAAAGAACAAAATAGGGGCCCCTGGGTGACTCAGTGGGTTAAAGCCTCTGCCTTCAGCTCAGGTCATGATCCCAGGGTCCTGAGATTGAGCCACACATTGGGCTCTCTGCTCAGTGGGGAGCCTGCTTCCCCCCTCCCCTGCCTGCCTCTCTGCCTACTTGTGATCTCTGTCTGTCAAATAAATAAAAAATCTTAAAAAAAAAAGAATGAAATAGCGATACATTCCATGATGTGGATCTTAATTGTTCCCTGGTTCAAAAAAATATTTCTACTATTTCAGTCCATCCTGCTTTCAAAAGTTGTGGTCATCTCAGATGATTTCATAGATGTCTTAGACTCCAGTGAGATTTGCTGTGGTTGTTCCAAGCACGTGGGAGGGTGTAGGAGCTTTCGCTTCCCTGTGTGGAACTTTCATCGCATTATGGTCCCATCCTTAGTCACCAGAGGCTGGCTCTGAGCCAGCTACCTTCAGGGTCCTTTCGGTGCTTCCTGGTCCCAGTGAGAGCCCAGTGACATCTTTCCAGGTAAACCTGAGCTTCCGTATCTGCTGTTTGCATTATAAATACTCTTTGGGGTTCATCCATTTTCATGAAATGTGCTGGGCTTGGGTGTTCTTGTAGTAACACAGTTTAGTGAACTCCGTATTGAGACACCCAAAGGATCGAGTCCTCTTTTGAAATATAAAACACGCGCAGGCCAAGTGGTCTCAAATTGAATAAAAAGGGCTCAGGAGTTTGAATTCTGGCTCTGGGTGAGTATCTCAATCTTTAAAAACTGTGCATACAGTGCCTAGCAGGAGCACTCATGAGATGGATGGGTGCCTTGCTGGTTGGATCTGGGGGCGGGGCGGCTGGGTTGGGGCAGTTAGGTGAGGTCTGCTAGGTGGCCTCGGGCAGCCGTGAGGAGCTCAGGGTGGGCTGCCGGGCGTGCTCTGACTGTCGTCGAGGCAGCCCAGTTGGATGACTTCTAGAACCAGCCTGGCTGCTGGAATCCCCAGTAGTAAAGCCAAATGCTTAAGGCTCTCCAGCACAGACTATACTGACCTTCAGTTTAAGAAAAGCCCTCCTGAGATGGCACAGAGGGCCTTTATTGCAATTGTTTTACAAATGATGGGCAGATTCTGAGCTTGTTCCAAGGGTGTTAGCTGACCCTGATTTTACATTGAGCGGATGACACTCTTTAGCTCTATTTTTCACCTCTCGGCCCTGGCGAACACAGCTGACAAGTTTGGCCACTTGGAATGTCCATTCCGGAAGAGTAGCCCTGTTACTCGGACAGGAAAGTTGGAGCTTATTTTGTAGTGGGACGTATGGCTTCCACCGCCCTTTGTAGACTTGAGCATTTCTTTTAAATAGTCCTTATGGTCCATCATTATGTGTTCAGATGGCAGATGGAGGGATGCAGTAGGTCAAATTCTTATTACTAAGGATTGTATTTTGGGAAAAATTTTCAATTAGCAATAACCACGCCTTGGATAAACCTCATTGGCTATGATACTGCCATTGCTCAAAGCGTGTATTTTCAAACTATCTAAGCATCTGATCCCTGACACTCATCTCTAACTTTGTGTTCTAGCAGGAGACTTCGGCAAAGTCAAGTATCCACATAGGCACATCTGCAATATTTTTTCCTTGCTTTCTTCTTGATGGTAATTGGCGATTTTTTTTTTTTTACACAGGGAGAGGGGTTTCGGGACAGGGATGGAGGGAGAGGGAGAAGAAGAGAGAGAAAAAGCTCAAGCAGACTCCACACCTGGCACAGAGACTCATGTGGGACTCCATCCCATGACCCTGAGATCACAACCAGAGCCAAAATCAAGAGTCTGACGCTTAATCGACTAAGCCATCCAGATGCCCTGGTAACAGGCAATTTTTAAAACTTCCTAGCCAGTTTTCAAAATGTAAACACTTTCTCTGTTCACCAGTCCTTGCCCACCTCTAATCTGGTTCACCAGTACATTGGCCAGCGTATAATTGGGGTCATTCTGTCCTTCGTAGATCAAGATATTCTGTGTATCCTGCCTTTAATGACTGGACCTTGGCGGGGGGGGGTTGTTTCCTGAGGGAAAATGTAGATAAGTAGGTATTATTTAGAGTTTAAAATTCTGTTCTTAGCTCCTTGTTTTATCCTGTCACTCCGCTAAGGATGGCAAGATGGGGTCTGGACCCCAAGAAGACTAGATTGTTGTGGTTTGATTCTGTCTTGGCTCGTGAAGATTGACATATTCAAAAGTAATCAAATGGTCAAAATCTAAACAAACAAACAGAATCCCTCCACAACATCTCTAAGCTGAAGGGTTCATGAAAAGTTCAGAAAGTTTAACCTGTGATGAGCTAATAATGTTAACTAACAGGCAGAGAAGAAAAAGATCTCCTTAGAAATATCACCATTTTTAAAAAGATTTTATTTATTTGTCAGAGATATAGAGAGCACAAGCAGGGGGAGCAACAGAGGGAGAGGAAGACTCCCCACTGAGCAAGGATTTCCCCATGCAGGACTCGATCCCAGGACCCCGGGATCATGACCCCAGCCAAAGGCAGATGCCTAACTGACTGACCCACCCAGGCACCCTAGAAACATCATCATTTTTAACCACCCTTAAAATTATTCAGGAAAAGAGCATTAAAGGATGCTAAAATCATGAGTAAAAAATTATAAGAAAATCAGGGATTTACACACTCTTAGATTTCTTATTTATTATAAACAGAATATTCTCCATCAATTACAATGGAGAAATCTTGAGACTCTTTAATGTTTAACTTTGGTCTGATACTAATGAAAATCAGACAAATCAAAATTTAGAGGAATTCTACTTATAATGAACTTTTCAAAAACATCACTATGTTGTAAGAAAAAAATACTGGAGAAGTGCAGATGTTTTCTAGGTCGAATTAGACTATAGAGTCATGACAAGTAAATGTTTTTGTATAGTCTTTGATTAGAAACAAGGTACAAAGGAGATGATATTGGGACAGTTGGGGAATTTTGATTGTGGACTGATCGAAGAATTGTAACTATAAAGTTATGTTTGTATGAGAGAGAGTGAGAGAAACAGAAACAGAAACAGAGAGGCACAGAATGAGAGAGAGAAGACCAAAATATACAGTTGATCTTTGAACAACAAAGATGGTTGGAGCACCAACCATCCTTCCTCAATGCATAATAAAAAATTTGAGTAAGACTCTTGACTACCTGGTAGTGGAATTACTGGATCATATGGTATTTCTATTTTTAATTTTTTGAGGAAACTCCCTAGTGATTTCCACAGTGGCTGTGCCAACTTCCATTCCCACCAACAGTGCAAAAGTGTTCCCTTTCCTGCACATCCTAACCAACACTTGTTATTTCTTGTCTTTTTGATTTTAGCCATTCTGACAGGTGTAAGGTGATATCACATTGTGTTTTTGACTTGCATTTCCCTGATGTTGAGTGATGTTGAAGATCGTTTCATGTGCACATTGAAATATTATGCAGCCATAAAAAAGATGAGATCTTGCCATTTACGAACATAAAGGACCTAGAGTGTATTATCCAAAATGTAATAAGTCAGACTGAGAAAGAAATCCCATATGATTTCACTCATACATGCAATTTAAAAAAGCAAAAAAATTGAGCAAACAAAAAGCAGAATCAGACCTATAAATAGAGAGGACAAGCTGAAGTTTGTCGGAGGGGTGGGAGGTGAGGGGATGGGCAAAAATGGATGAAGGGGACTGGGAGATCCAGGCTTCCATTTATGGAATGGATAGGTCACGGGAATAAAAAGCACATCATAAAGAATATGGTCACTAATTTTGTAATAGTTTTGCATGGTGACAGGTGGTATTTATGCTGTGGTGAACAGCCACTATGTTGTACACCTGAAAGTAACATAACATTGTGTGTCAACTACACTAAATAAAAAAAAAATTAAATACTCTTGACTCCCACAAGACTTAACTACTAATAGTCTCCTGTTGACCAGAAGCCTTACTGATACCATAAACAGTCAATGAACACATATTTTGTATGTTATATGTATTATATACTGTATTGTATTTACACCATACTGTATTCTTGAAAAAAAAACCTGCTTATATGTAGACCTGTGTGCACAGTTCAAACTTATACAGTCCAAGGGTCAACCACAGTAAACTTGGAACAATTACCGAGTCTAGGTAAATGGTATATGGGTGTTTACTATACTATTCTCTTAACTCTTCTGTAGGTTTGAAAGCTTTAAAACCTAAAAGTTGGAAGAAAAATCAGGGTATGCAGAAAGACAAATTTAGAAGATAAAAGTTTGATCAAATGTGTTTATTCTTGAGTCTCATCCTTGTGAGAATATTCTTGGTCAAGCTCCACTGCATACAATGGTGGTGATAAGGTGTGCAAACTCCCTTTGCCTTTCAGCCAGCTGATCCCATGGGCTTCCGCATTAGGTCAAGGGTTCCACGATAAGGATGACCTACTTCAGCACTATGGCGTCTGGGAAGAGAGTGAGGGCCGAGAGTACAACCCTCTCCTGCAGGTAGGATATGCCAGAGGGACCAGATTTGCTGTATCACATAGCAAGGAGATCTCGGTGTCTGCCCAGCTTGTGGGGTGCTGCTTCCATGACCCAAGGCGTAATTGATAGCTGGGTATGGAGAGTCATAGGCTCAGGGCCTATTTCTGGGACAGCCCACTATGTGGCTGCTGATTGCCCCTCTTATAGCACATATCATGGAGCCAGGTGCTTGCATTAGAAGATTATGGACTCACAGATGGTCCAGAGACTGCCAGCAGTAAAAAACAAAACAAAACAAAACCAAAAACAGCAACAACAAAAAACTATTCCAAATCTTCTACAGTGAAAGGGCCTCTGTGGGTGTGGGGGGCACTAATAGGAGTGCCCATTGTATTGCAATTTGGACAGATTCTGGGGTCTTGTATTAGAAGGCACTGCATTCAAAGTAGGCTTATTTGAAAGTATCAGCATAAATGGGCATAATACAATTTTCATTTTTTAAATTTTTATGTATTTATCTTATTATTATATATGTATTTTTTTAGTAGGCTCCATGTCCAGCATGGAACCCAATGAGGGGCTTGAACTCATGACCCCGAGATCAAGACCTGGGCTGAGATTGAGATTTGGATGCTTAACCACCGACTGAGCTACCCTTTATTTTAATTTTTTTTAATGAAGTTTTTAAATGAGGAATATGCTGTTTCCACAAACCAAACATGACTAAAAGATGTGGCAGGTTTTTTTTTTTTTTATGTTGTGGGTGCTGAGAGGGTTGTGACTGGAGTCAGAGCCATGTCAGAGTCAGAGAAGGAGCTGTGAGGACAGAAGCAGAGGTTGGAGTGATAGGAACTATTAGCCAGTAAATGTGGGCAGCCTCTAGAAGCTGGAAAGGCAAGAGAATGGATTCTTCCTGTGGAGTGCCATTCATTTTTTTCCTAAGTTTAAGAACAGGCCAGGGTGGACTGTTCCATAGAGAGGCAGCGGGGAGAATTACGACTTCTATAAATAGGTCGTGCATAATAGCTTCCAATGCTAAGGCCCTATTTTTATTTATATTGGGCTTCCTCAACTATTTCAGGCAGGGGAGAGGGGAGTTCCATGGGGTTCCATTTTGTTAAGCCAATTGTAAGTGACAAAGACTTAATTCTAATTTTTTACTCAGTGGGTCAGAGTGTCCATGCCCACTATGGGATATTTGAGGGCAATGGGACTTTTGACCACGGAACACTTATTTGCCTGTATTTTATGTTTGGTAACTACCCTAAGAGTACGGAGGTACTTTGTTTACATTTAGTGGAATTCCCAGGTACAATTGTACTTTGAGTCCCGATACTGATTAAGGCCGTGAAGTTTCACCAGCTGATGATAAATTTCATTCCAAGCCCAGAACATAAAAGCCCATCAGCATCCTTTAATTTTATTTTTTATTTTATATATATATATATATATAAAATTCTAGTAAATGTTAGATTTCCAGTTGGGTCAAACTATGGACCTCTCTGTTTTCTTTTTTCTTTTTCTTTTTTTAGAGAAAGAGAGTGAATGGGGGTGAAGGGGAGGAACGGAGGGAGAGGGGAAATCTTTTTTAAAATTTTTATTTATTTTTGAGAGAGGAGAGAGCATGAGGAGAGTGGCAGAGGGAGAGGGAGAAGCAGATTCCCTCCTGAGCAGGGAGCCTGATGTGGGCTCCATCCCAGGACCCTGAGACCATGACCTGAACCAAGGCAGACGCTGCTTAACTGACTGAGCCACCCAGAGACTCCCCTCTTTCAGTTTTTTAATATTTCTCCCTGTAGGGGTGCCTAGGTAGCTTAGTTGTTAAGTATCTGCCTTTGGCTCAGGTCATGATCCCAGGGTCCTGGGTTCGAGCCCCTCATCGGGCTTCCTGCTCGGCAGGAAGCCTGCTTCTCCCTCTCCCACTCCCCCTGCTTGTGTTCCCTTTCCCGCTGTGTCTCTCTCTGTCAAATAAATAAAATCTTAAAAAAAGTATTTCCCTCTGTATCCAGGTTTTTTTTTTTTGAAGTAAACTCTGTATTCAACGTTGGGCTCTAACTCGTAACCCTGAGATCAAGAATTGCGTGTTCTACCGATTGAGTCAACCAGGCGCCCCTGTTTGCTCTCTATCATTAAAGTTATGATATGGCAATGATTGCTTTCTATAAATGATTGCCTTTATGGCAATGATTGCTTTACTGGCTTTAAGGAGCCCAGGCCTAAGTCAAGTTTGAATTAACCCCTTGGTTGTGCCACAGGGGTACTATGAGTGCTTTTCCCCAATAATCCCGAGAATCAGGAGTTCTGTCCTGTTCTATCCGCTGAGCTTAGGCTCCTAACTGCTTCACGCAGCAACATCTTACTCCCTTGGGCAAGTGTCAGTCATCCTTGCAACTATCACCCAGCAGTGCTGGCGGGGGAGGGGCAAGGGGGGCGTCAGGTCAATTTATTTTGTGAGGCAGATGAAGACATGGCATGGGCTGGCTGTGTTTTACCCAGACCGACAGGGCCTGTTCTCAGTCACTGTGTTTCCTCCAGGAGTAACAACTGGTCTGAAGGGGGAAAAAATTTCCCTTTCCTCTTTTCCCCTCTACTTCTCTCTAAGTCCCAAGGCCTGATTGGTTAAGCGCCCAGAGAGGAGTCATGGTGACTCACAATGGTTCTCAAAACTTTGTGACCACATGCAATGAACGGCAGGCTATGGACACTGACTAACACCACCTGGGTTACTTCTGGTTCAGGACTGAACACGGTGAGTGGGGGAGGGCCGCAGGAAGGGGGGTCAGCTATTACAGGTGCTAGGATGCCATTTTCATACCCGCTCCCTGCGACGCACCTCTGTCTTATGTCAGACCTCTTCGCTGGATGATGCGAAATCTCTCTGTGAACTTTCCCTGTGGGGCTCACCACACTGTCCTAACGGTGTTCATTGCGTTTCAACAGGTCCACTGGGCGATGGTCAGTGAGTCTGGCCTCGAGATCCAATAATCACCCAGTGAGAGCGGCAAGGGAACTCAGTCCCAGGTAGGATTCTCCACTCTTCCCCGAGCTCTGGATCCAGCTCATGGTCATGACTCTTAGATTTCCTCTTTTTTATTTGTTTATCTTTTTACTATGTTATTTTAGTCACCATACAGTACGTCATAAGTTTTTGATTCCTGCTTTTTAAATAGCAGTTCACATCCATGGCACGTGCCATTGCACAGACCTCAGCCAAGTAGTCCCACGGCTGTATTGTTGACATTAGAGTGTGACCCGTGTGGGTGTTGTCTGGAGGTAGGACATGGGTTTTCACAGGATGCTGGAGGACTGATGGGGAGGACGGGGTTTTGTGTTTGCTGTAGCGCTACTCCACTGAGGGATGCAAATGACTATTATGAGATGTGATTTGCCTCCCCACTGGCTGCCCCACTCAGTCTCACATAACAGCTGAAGACTGTGAGGCACAGAGTGGCAGGGAATTCTCAGTTGTCCTGTTTTCTTCCCATCCCAGATAGACCATGTAAAGATAACTCTGTTCTGTAACCAAAATAAGTAGGATGGGAATTGTCTCCTTGACTTCCATGAGGATCAAGGGCAAGCATCCTGAAAGCGTGGAAGGATGGGGCTCTGCAGCTAGACAAGCTGGGTTCCTATCCTGGTTGTGCCACAGGCTAGCTATGAGACCTTGGGCCAGTTACATACCTTTCCTGGGCCTCGGTTCCTGGATAAATGGGCGTAACAGCCGCACCCACCAACGCTGGGAGAAGTTAAATGAGCTATTGTGTGAAACAGACCAGACAGGTCCTTGCTCCCTCCAGAGTGAAACTTCTTGGAGTCACAGACAAGTGTGGGGAATCTTTCCTGGCTAGGTCAGCTCTCTCGCCTTGAACTCCATTTACAGGTTGGTTCCCCGTTCATTTGATTTGGGTTTTGGTGCCTTTCTTCTGAGCTCCAGTGCCCTTCACTTGGAGGAAACAAGCAGAGCAACCTCAGAGAACCAAGGAGAACAACCTTGGTGTTGGCATCTTTGTCTCAAGCTTATGCTTCTGAGGAATCTTGTTCTACTTAAAGAAATTTGCAGAACTCGCTTACACGTATTTTTGCATTCTTGTTGGAGAAAATACAAGAATTGCATTTATAGGGACCAATTCATAACCCCCTCATTTCTTATGCTCCAGCATCTTACAGCCCTGCACCAGAAGAACCAGCATTAGCAGCTTGCTGTAAACTTTTCAGATCTTACTCTTTGCATTTACTTTTATCTGTATAGATGACTCTGTGAAGAACAAACAGAGGGCATAAGACACTGTTTTTCAAGTTTCTTCCTTCAATGACTACTTCTTGGAGATTGTTTCCTTGTGGGTGCATAGAGGACCCCTCTTACCCTTTTTTAAATAAGATTTTATTTATTTGAGAGAGAGCACGAGCAAGGGGGAGGGGCAGAGGGAGAAGCAGACTCCCTGCTGAGCAAGGAGCCCTATGTGGGGCTCGATGTGGGGCTTGATCCCAAGACCCTGGCGTCATGACCCGAGCCGAAGCAGACACTTAACCGACTGAGCCACCCAGGAGCCCCCTTTCTTACCCTTTTTAATAGCTGAATCTTATTTCATATTATTGAGATATTAGATTTTATTTACATAAGGAAACTTGAAAAATTGCCTTTGTCTTCTTAAGTAAATGTTTCTGGAATAGCGAAGTCATTCACCTAGAGGTTTTACCAAAAAATAAGGTTAGACACAAATTAAAGACATGAAGGAAGATATTGGAGGGCACCCGGGTGGCTCAGTCGGTTAACCAGCTGCCTTCAGCTCAGGTCATAATCCCAAGGTCCTGGGATTGAGCCCCACATCAGGCTCCCTGCTCAGTGGGGATCCTGCTTCTCCCTCTCCCTCAGTGTGCACTCTCTCTCTCTCTCTCAAATAAATAAATAAAATCTTTTTTAAAAAAGAAGATTTTGTATACTTTTCCAAGAATAAAATATGAAATAATATATGCAGCTCATACTAGCCTCAAGACATGTGAATTTTATTTTTTTATTATTTTATTTTTAAAAGATTTTATTTATTTATTTGAGAGAGAGAGAGTAAGCAAGAGCATGAGCAGGGGGAGGGGCAGAGGGAGAGGAAGAGGGACAAACAGACTCCTCATGGGGAACCTGATGTGGGGCTCCATCCTAGGACTCTGAGATCATGACCTGAGCTGAAATCAGAAGCTTAGCTGATTGAGCTACCCAGATGCCCCTGATTTTTTTTAAAAAAATAGAGGGAAATATGCATGAAGCTTTTTAATGAGCCAACTGTTTTGATGCTAACAATACCATTTCTTGGGGATGTCTGGGTGGCTTAGTCTGTTGAGTGTCCGGTTCTTGGTTTCAGCTCGGGTTGTGATCTTAGAGTTGTGGGATCGAGCCCCGGTTAGGGCTCCGCATTCAGCGTAGAGTCACCTCGTCCCTCTCCCTCTGCTCCTCCTCCCCCCTGCCTCCACCCTGTCTCTCTCTCTCTCTCTCTCTCTCTCTCAAATAAATAAATAAATAAATAAAATCTTTTAAAAAATACCATTTCTTGCTGGAGAGGAAAATGCATTGTTGTGATCCTCTAAATTTTCCCCAAAATAAATCCACGAATTCAGTGAAAGAACAGTCATGAACACTACCAGGTCTCATTTGCCACGAAATAAAACGAGCTGATTATTCAATTCAATAGAGGAGAATATATGTGGGGTTAGCTGTGATGGTGAGCTTACAAAAATCTACACCAGACTTAGTTAGCAATTAAAACGGGAACTGAAAATATGCCAGTGGAGCTGAATAGATTCTAGACGCAGACCCATGTACACAACAGAAGGGAAGAAATGACGAGGTTGGCATTTCCCAGACAGATGGTGCCTCCGACGACTTGGGACAATGTGTGCGGCAGGGAGGTGGCCAGGGGAAGGGACCCCTGGGCTCACTGGATCGACTCTTCTTTTTCAGGCTTCCTCCATTGTGCTCTTTGTGAAGCCATCCGTAGCATCAACGAGTCATGGAGAGGGTATGCTCTGAAGTCCGTCCCAGCATACCCATTCCGAGCATCAAGAGGAAGGCAGACGAATACTTAAAACCCACCCTGGGCTCTAAAAATGTCCTGAGCTTTTTACTCGGTAGGCAGTTAGGGAGCCACAGAAATGATCTGGATCTGTCCAAGTGGCTGTGGATGCTGACACGAGCCGCACCAGGGTGGAGGTGGCCCTTGCCAAAAAATCACATAACCTATGTGCTCATGCCTCCGTGCAATTTTGGAAAATGCAAAAAACCGGTTTAGAATAACAATAGCCTTGCTTCAGCTGTTCAAATAAAAGCTGCATTTTCACTCCCACGATTTAACACGTTTTTATGACCAAGCGGCTTTCTTGGGTTAGTTACGCTGGGGATTCCATGCATGGTAATGCGGAATGTGGGGGCTCTCTCGGCCTGGGAGGTGGTGAGATCCCACAGCAGGTCCCATCTCGTCCACCTTTAACCTGAAACAAGAGCCGGGAAACGGTGATGCAGAAGTGGGTCCTTCCAGAACCAAGACTCCCGTCCCTAGGCCTAGGTGTGGCCCCCTGGGAAACCTAGTCGCTACCCTGGTGAAACACATTGTCTACAACAGGGTTAGAGCCCTTGGGAAATTGAGGACACCCATATTTTAAATTCTGAGGCTCATGAGAATATCATTTAGAAACTACAGCATTACTTCTTTGTTGGCTCTATTTTATATAAAAGACTTTAGAGCCCTGGGCATTTGAATATAGGAATGTCCCATTGTAACAGCACACTCCAGCCTGTCTTAAGGGTGAACTTGCCTTAAGCTTAGGGGCTCCTTGTTTACTGACCTAAGCCCCTTGGTGTGTGGTGGAGCTAACCTCTTTCCTTGAGATTTGCAGACCGCTGGCCTTGAGGAGCGAAGGACCAGACTTTCCCAGGAGATAAGGCCTGAAGTCCTGGGAAAACAGCTCCGGCTGGTGCCAGCAAGTCTGTCCAAGTCTGTCTGCTTCTCCCGTGCACAGCTTCCCCCCACCCCGTTTTCCTGAGTCTTCTCTTCGAAAACGGTCAGGCTCCCCCTGGACGGGGAAGATGGTCTTTGAGACTTCTGCCCGCTATCCTCCCAGGCTGCTGGCCTCCTGAATAAAGCAACCTTTCCTTTCCCACCATCACTTGTCTCTCGAGTATTAACTTTTGAGCAGCTGAATCTGAGTTGGGAACCGGTTCTCCATCCGGTAACAATACACTCCAAGTGTCCTGAAGGCAACAGTTCTTCTCGCTGTCCCCCGGGGCCCCCCTCGGCGGGGTGGGGTAAAGCCTGGTGGGCGGCAGCTGGCAGCGGAGAATGTGCGGGGCTGAGGACGGGGGCGTGCAGAAGCAGGCGGTCGTGCGCCGTGGGGACGCGGCCAGCCCTGGGGGATGGGAGGGGGCGACGACCAGGGCACCCGAGCGAGGGCGGAGCCGTGGGAGCAGCGCAGCCGTGGGCTCGCCTGTCCCGGGAGGCGGGGGACGATTCCGGTCCCTGTGCCCCCTGCCGTCCTCCGCCAGCCCCACACGCGCCTGCCCGCACCTCCGGGCGCCCGCTCCTCCCTGTCCCTCCGGCCGGCGGTTAAGCGCAACCGCTGCAGCCCTCCACATCCAGTCACCTCCCCGGGCCTGTCCCCTGTGCCGCCGCCGTCTTGGCCTCCGGGGTCGCGGGAGGGGCGGCTTCGCGCACCCGCTGCGGCGCGGCTCGCAGCAAAGGGAGGCGCGACGGGCCAGGCCGCTTGGGATGAGTCCCACAGCCGCCACCTTGAGCGACGGGACACGCGGCGCAGAAGGCCATGGCTATGGACCTTTTGGTGCCAGGTCGCGTCGGCTCACAGCTGTGCGCACAGGTCCCCGACCCGGAGCAGCGGGTGGCACTGGGGGCGCCCCAGAGCAGCTGGCACCGCCTACGGGCTCATCTCCCTGGGGCTCCTGCTGTCCATTGATGCAAAAATTGTAAAATTGTTGACGAAGCGCAATTTATCTATTTGTTTTCTTTTGTTAGTTGTGCTTTTGGAATTGTAGGTAAGAAACCAAGGCCAAACCCAAGATCATGAAAATTCACCTCTGTGTTTTTCCTAAGAGTTTTATAGTTTTTTTTTTTTTAATTATTTACTTGGCAGCGAGAGAAGGAACACAAGCAGGGGGAGCGGAAGAGGGAGAAGCAGGCTTCCCACCAAGCAGGGAGCTCTATGAGGGGCTCCATTCCAGGACACCGGGATTGTGACCTGAGCCTGAGCCAAAGGTAGCCACTCAACGATTGAGCCACTCATGTGCCCCTAAGAGTTTTATAGTTTTAGGACCTACATTTTGGTCTTTGATCCATTCTAAATTTTGTCTATGGTGTGAGGTAAGAGTCTTTTTTCATCCTTTTGCCTGTGTTTACCCAGCTGTCCCGGGGTCATGTATTAAAAGGATTTTCCTTTCTTCACTGAACGGTCTGGGTGTCTTTGGCAGAAATCAGTTAATTATCCTAATATCCAGCATATATAATGAACTCTTACAACTGAATAACAACAACAACAACAACAAATCAAAACCCCAATTGAAAAACTGGCAAAGGACTTGGATAGAAATTTCTCCAAGAAGATAGACAAATGGCCAACAAGCACATGAAAAGATGCTCAACATCATTAGTTACTAGGGAAATGCAAATCCAAACCACAATAAGGTGTAGCTTCACACTCTCTAGGCTAGCCAAAAACAAACAAACAAACAAACAAACAAACAGAAATTAACATGTGCTGGAGAGAATATGGAGAAACTGGAGCCCTCAAACGTTACAGGAATGTAAAATGGTGCAGACACTTTGCAAAACAGTTTAGCAGTTCCTCAAACAAGTAAACATAGAATTCCCAGTGGCCTAGCATATATCCAAGAGAAATGAAAACATATGTCTACACCAACACTTGCAGATAAATGTGAATTTTACCCTTATTCGTAATAGCCCAATAGAAGAAACAACTCATATGTCCAATGAATGATTAATGGATAAACAAATTGTATATCCATACAATGAAATATTATTTGGACATGCAAAGGAATGGTATAGTGACCCATGCTACAAGATGGATGAACCTCGAAAACATTGTGCTAAGTGAAATAAGCCAGAAACAAAAGGCACGTTTTATATGATTCCATTCATAGAATGGGGAAATCTATAAAATATCCTTGTTCATTTCTGATCATGGGGGCGTGAAGCATTTATTCTTTCACCATTAAGCTATGGATTTTTCACAGATACGCTTCACGAGGTTGAGGAATAAACTGAGGATGTTAATGTTCATTGAAAGATTTATCAGGTTTCTTTTTGGGGTCATCTGAATATTTTTCATCAGCAACCATTGTGTGACACACTTGAACTTCCCTAAGCCATACTCTGCCCACCGACTATGTGTCACTGCCAGGCAAGTGGTAACCTTATGTCTTTTCTCTTGTGGAAGAAATGTATATAATTCACTCTTTGTTTTCTTTTCAAGATTTTATTTATTTACTTGACAGACAGAGATCACAAGTTGGCAGAGAGGCAGACAGAGAGAGAGGAGGAAGCAGACTCCCCGCCGAGCAGAGAGCCTGATGCGGGGCTCAATCCCAGGACCCTGGGATCATGACCTGAGCTGAAGGCAGAGGCTTTAACCCACTGAGCCACCCAGGTGTCCTTATAATTCACTCTTTGTAACAAATCATATTATCAGAAAGAAATGAAACCTTCTTCCAAGAAAGGAAGTGAGTTTTTACTAAAAGTGCTTGCAAGCTAGATTGAAGGCTAAAATATGTTTCAAAATACATGCATTTCCCCTCCCTTCAGCTGTTCTTGATATCCTTGAGCTCCTGACATTCAGAGTCAGGAATTCCTCTATTGCTAAGCAATTTGCTAGTAGGTCTTCCTGTAATATAAATTGAGACTTAGTTATTTCAACGCCTTGGGAAATGTTTTGAGAAGTTGTAACTCTTAAACCTTTGGGGTGATTTTGCACATTCTAAAACTGTGTGTGTGGATACTGTGATTCTACAGTAATCTTTCTAACCTCTTCTTAAAAGGCTGCTGAGTCTAAAACCTCAAATTTCTTTTTTTAAAAAGATTTTATTTATTTATTTGAGGAGAGAGAGAAAGAGTGTGGGGGGTGGCGTGGGGTGGGGGACAGAGGAAGGGAGACAAGCAAGAATCCCCACTGAGCAGGGAGTCCAACCCAAGTTGGGCCTGCATTTCAGGACTCTTGGATCAAGAGCAAAGCTGAAGGGAGAAGCTTCACAGACTGAGCCACCCAGGCGCCCCTAAAACCTCAAATTTCTGATTATGATGTTTGGATCCATACATTCCTTAATTGCTGCTGTAAAAATGTTTAGATAATGTGACTTCTTGAAAAAAAATCAAACAATTCAGTGATTTTTGTTGTTATAAAACTTCTTCCACCTCCCACCCTAGGTCTGGTACTAGGGCTTTGTTTCCACTGTTATATAAATGTGGTACCGATTCTCTACCCAGGAACCTTCTGCCATCCTCTCCTGCTACCCATGCCACAGGGGGTGTGGCTCTCGAGCAGGGTCAGTTCATGTCTCCCAGATACTCTCTTGTGTCCACTGGGTCTTAGGGGCCACAGATCTTTATTGTCCTCCGCATCGATCTCGCTTTTATATCAAACCAGTTGAGATTTGTTCTGGTTTCTTTTACAGGAATATTAGAGCATAAAAGTGTATAGTATGTGATGCACAAGTAGGAATATAAAAAACTTAGCTATCCCTTGCAGTGAACTCACGGGATCCTAGAGGAAGGGGCTTGGACCTGCTGTTTGAAATCCAGCCAGGAGAGAATGGGAGGTCATCCATCCTGACTTCCCACGGCAGGTTATTCCCTGAAGGTCCGGCCAGTGTTATCTTACCCTGACCCCAGGGGCAGGGACTTAGAGGAAAGGAGATCTGCCAGCTTGATCTGCCCCCAGTCGGCTCACACACACGTGTGCACACCAGGCTCTGCGCTGTTTTATTTTTCTCTTCTATTCATTTCATTTTACTGTTTTGTGCTGAGTGTTTTACATGTGATGTTTTGTGATGCAGGCAGCAGAGAACAGCTCCGCCTGGGACAGTCGCCAGCAGGGGCGTGAGATTGGGGGCCGGGCGAGGGCTCCCCTTGGGGTGCCTTTCTACTGCCTCTCCAGCGCCTGGGG
This sequence comes from Lontra canadensis, assembly GCF_010015895.1. Lineage (NCBI taxonomy): Eukaryota > Metazoa > Chordata > Mammalia > Carnivora > Mustelidae > Lontra > Lontra canadensis. The sequence continues at coordinate 558,114 of NW_022631217.1, forward strand.
CTCCTCGCTCTTCTGGGCTCAAGGCGCAAGCCCTCGAGGAAGAGCAACCGCCGTTGGATGACACAGGCAGGTCTGCCTGGGGGAGGTGACAGTGTGGAGGAGAGGTGACACCTTGAAGCCTGGGTTTGATATGATTATGAGATCCTAATTCTTGTGTGTCCATATACAATAGAACTACACGTGACTGGGAAACTCCAGAAGGAGGAAAAAAATAAAAAGCCGTGTACCCAGAAAGGGATCTGGGGTGCACAGGAAAGTGAAATCAAGAATGCACACCCCAACTGGTGGGTGCTATGCTACAAAGAGGAGCTGCAAACCTCCCTCCCCTGCCAGCAGATGGGCTTCACACAAGTCCAGCACTAGGAAGTAGGGATCTGGATTCCTCTCCGCATCTGGCGTTCCCTGGAGGGGCTGGGCTCCACTTCGGGCGGCGCAGCAGTGGTAAAGTAACGTGGAGACAGTGTAGACCGGCCCAGTGAAAGGAAACAGAAGCGGTGACCCTTTTGCAGGATTAGTGGCGATGTTTTGACAGTTGTGACTCGCTTCCTGTACTTGGTGCATGAAAGCAGATGGAAGGGTTAGTCTTCCCTGTGCTTCAATGTGCTTGTGATCATAAGGTTCATGGGTCTTGTTTTATGGGGTTTTCCCTTTTTGTGGGTCCCTGGGTGAGCATGAACCATGATTTTTTAAAACAAGACCTTCCCCAACTTTGGACAGTGTATACTCTCCACCAAAATCCAGTGATTAGCATCTTGTCATAGCTGATCGTGGTGTCCCTTGAAGAGAAACCCATGGGAGTCTACTAAATTCTCACTTGAGCTGTTTAAATGGAAGAGTTTCTGGTGGAGTGCACTTAAATCTAATCTCAGTCATCAAAACTGAGTCATGGCCCCTCAGTCGACTCTCAGATTTGAGTCAGTTTATTTTAATTTTATTTTATTATTTTTTTTTAAAGATTTTATTTATTTATTTGACAGAGAGAGAGCTCACAAGTAGACAGAGGCAGGCAGAGAGAGAGGAGGGGAAGCAGGCTCCCTGCTGAGCAGAGAGCCCGATGCGGGGCTCGATCCCAAGACCCTGGGATCATGACCTGAGCCGAAGGCAGAGGCTTTAACCCACTGAGCCACCCAGGCGCCCCTTTAATTTTATTTTTTTAAAAGATCTTTTTTCATTTGTCAGGTTGAGAGGGAGAGAGAGTGAGTGAGAGAGCACAAGCAGGGGGAGTGGCAGGCAGAGAGAGAAGCAAGTTCCCCGCTGAGCAGGGAGCCTGATATGGGGCTTGATCCCAGGATCCTAGGATCGTGACCTGAGCAGAAGGCAGCTGTCTAACTGACTGAGCCACCCAGGCACCCCTTTGAGTCAGTTTATAGACCCGAAATCCCTGGATGAAAGGGAGGCCAGGTCCTCTTTAGAAAGATCTCACTACACGGCCGGAGACACATACTGTTTTTTGTTTTTGTTTTTAAAGATTCTATTTATTTATTTGACAGACAGAGATCACAAGTAGGCAGAGAGAGAGGAAGGGAAGCAGGCTCCCTGCTGAGCAGAAAGCCCGATGCGGGGCTCGATCCCAGGACCCTGAGATTATGACCTGAGCTGAAGGCAGAGGCTTTAACCCACTGAGCCACCCAGGAACCCCCTGGTTTTTTTTTTTTTTTTTAAAGATTTTATTTAACTATTTGACACAGAGAGAGAGAGAAACAGCGAGAGAGGGAACACAAGCAGGGGGAGTGGGAGAGGGAGAAGCAGGCTTCCCGCTGAGCAGTGAGCCCAATGAGGGGCTCAATCCCAGGACCCTGGGATCATGACCTGAGCCAAAGGCAGACGCCTAACTACTGAGCCACCCAGGTGCCTGGAGACATACACTGTTGATCTTTCTCCCAGCCTTCTCCCAAAGGGACCTATGGCCCATTACCAGGGTCACTGTGCATTAGGGAAAAGGAAATAGCCAGATTTGCGGGGAGGTAGTGAACACTGCCTCAGAGCTGGCGCTAATTTCAGGCATTGCTGCGCCCCCCCCCATCCGAGTGGAGGCTCATGGAGGTCAGGTGATCAGTGGAATTGTAGCACAGTCCTGACTCACCGTGGGCCCATTAAGTCCCCAAACTCACCCTCTCATATTTCCCCAGTTCCAGACTGTAATTGGAATAGATATACTCAGCAACTGGCAGGATACCCACATTGGTTCCCTGACCTGTGGAGTGACAGCTATTATGGTAAGAAAGGGCAAGTGGAAACCACTAGAACTTCTACTACTTAGGAAATGAGTAATCCAAAAGCCACGATACATTCCTCAAGGGATTTCAGAGGGTAGCACTGCCATCAAGGACCTGAAACATGCAAGAATGGTGATTCTAGTCACCATTGCATATTTTCAAGTCACCATTGCATATTTTCAAGTCACCTTGCATATTTTCAAGTCACCTTGCATATTTTCTTCTTTTTCAAACTTTTATTTAAATTCCATTTAGTCACCTTGCATATTTAGCCCGTGTAGAAAACAAATATATCTTGGGGCTCTTTCACAGAAGGTTAAGCGTCCCACTCTTGGTTTTGGCTGGGGGGTGGCGATCTCAGGGACACAGTGCTTTATTTTAAACTTAAGCAGGTGGGGACTCCAGTTGTAGCTACTGTTTCAGATGTGATTTTGATATAGGAAAGATGTTATTAGGGTTCGAAGCCGATGGCCAAGAAAGAATTCTTGAGACGTCTAGTGCAAAAGGTGATTTTATTAAAGCACGGGGACAAGACCCGTGGGCAGAAAGAGCCGCACTGAGGTCCTGAGGAGTGGTCCATTATGTACTTCCAAGTTGGGAGGGGCTTAGGGATATCGTCTCTAAGGAATTTTGGAAGCAAGGTTTCCAGCACCTTGAGGGGGCTAGCTATTGTTGGGAAAAGATCATTTATTACCGTTGAATAAAACCTTAGTCACGAGACCCTTCAGATGTATATTGGTGGGCCATATGCTTGGGGAATGATTGCCAAAACATATCTCGGGGGGGTTAGAGATAAAGGAAGCTTCCAAAGCAATCTTTATATGTTAAAGTAGACTTAGAGGATCCTGGTGGTTGTGGTAATGGGGAGGTCAGGCTAGGACTGCCTTTTGCCCTTAGCAAAGTATCAACATTAAGGCAGTTGAGTCCCTAGAGGATTGTCACTCTGCCTCTTTCAAGGGCTTGTCAATAGGCTATAGGTAGTAAGGAAATCTAATAATTTTTCTTCTACCTTTGTTTCCCACATCAAGTTTCATTGCTGGAGCAAATAAACAGATAACCTGGTAGCTGGTATGCCTCTAGTGATCTGGCTAATGCTTCTTTTATTCCTCAAAAACTGTTAGTAAAAACAATAGAAACCATTTGAGGTCAACTGGCAAGGCCAGCAATATATCTTCATCAACCCACTGTAGGGATTTCTCAACTTTCTAATCCTGTGTCCTACTTTATTTCCTGGGAACTTGGTCAACCTTCCTTCCACAAGATATCACAAAGGACTATGACATTGGTGAAGATAAGCTAACTGGATCTAGTGAGCAAAAAGTAGCAACTACTCCAGACTTCAGAGCTCCCCTGAGTGCCCCCTGGCTCCAGTTGGAAGCTCAGTGACCTTCATGCTCTTCCCTGAGGCAAAGTTTCCTTCAAAAGCATTTCTGTTCCCGGCCTGTGGATTCTGATCAGAAGTCAATCTGCGATCACTTATCACCATAAAAGGGCCCAACAGCAAGGGAAATTCTTAGAGAGATTTCAGGGAAAACCTTCAATAGAAGACCACGGGTTGGGGGCGCCTGGGTGGCTCAGTCGGCAAGCATCTGCGTTCCACTCAGGTCACAAGCTCAGGATCCTGGGATGCAGCCCCTCGGAGAGTCTGCTTTTCCCTCTCCCTCAGCAACCACCCCCCACCTTCGCTCGTGATTTCTCTCTTTCAAATAAATAAATAAATACAATCTTGAAGGAAAAAAAAAAAAAGACCACAGTTTGTCCCTTCGGATTCAACAAGTGGACAAGAATGGTTTAAACAACAGGGGTGAGTGAAAATGTGTGTATGTGGCTGTGAGTGGAGGGCGTGGGGAGACCCCCTTCCCAGGGCAACCCCCCCATCTGCTGTCCTGCACGCCCTCTTTCCCTCCCCGGCCTTTTCCGGCTGCTCCCCTGCCTCACTGCGAGGTAAGCTGACCTGGGGGCCTGGGGAGCGTGACCTCCAAGCCTCAGGGCCAAACGGTTTTTTCTGACTTCCCCGTTAGCGGAGACCCGGCCCCGCGGGCGAGACCAGACCGCTGCCCCTAACAGAACCGCAGCGAAGGCTGTGTTCGTTCCGGGACGGGTCTCTCTGTGCTGTCCAGGCTGGATGCGGAGGCTGTTCACGGGCAGGGGCCGCTGCCGGTCCCCACGCCAATCTGAACCCGCTCGGTCCCCGACCCGGGCGGCTTCACCCCTGCCCAGGCCACGCGGCGGCCTCCGGCTCCCGGGAGCTTAGCCAGAGCGACGGCGAACTTGCGCGCTTCGCCCGCACACCCGACCAGCGCCGCGCCCGCCGGCCCAGAGCTGCGGGGCTCCCCGGTCCTCCCGCCTCAGCCTCCCGAGGCGCGGGGGCTCCGGGCGCGGCCACCACGCCAGGACGGCCAAGTTGGAAGCACCAGCTACGCACCGGCAGCGTCGTCAAACGTACACGCTGCTCCCCTTTCCGTCCTCAAAAGCTCCCCGGAGCCTCTGAGCCACCGGGAAGTGAGGCCCAAGAAGGGGGGGGGGGCGCAGTAACCTGCCCAAAGTCCCACCGTCAGGGGCCGCGAGAGCCGGGATCGCGACCCCTGGGCTCCAAGTCCCGCGGACCGCGACGACTGCCGCCGCAACAGCGCCTCCCCGCGGGGACAGGCGCTCTTCGCGCTCCCTCTGCGCCCGGCGCAAATCTGGAGGCTGCAAGTCCCAGATGGAACCACGAAAACCAACTGGCCCAAGTAAGGTCGCCTCGGGGCGATCCAGAAAGCCCGAACCGGGAAGTAGGAGTCCGCGGTGCCTCAGTCTTCGGGACCAACCCAAACCATGGAAAAGCCCGCTCTCGCTGTCTGCCTGCCTGACCGATTCCCTCATCTCGCAAGCTCTCTGCGCCGACCGGGCAGGAGGCACAGCTTTTTCGAGGCTCTGCGGAAGCAGCTTCTGCACCGGACTGTGGATCTCCCGGGACAGGAGGGCCGGGAGCCGCTCGGACCCCAACAGCGCTAAGACCTGCTCCAGGGTGCGCATCTCAGGCCGAAGCCACCGAGCGGTGGCAAAGCTCCAGGAGCCGCCTGACGGTTCCCCGGGGCCCAGGGGCGGAAGCCACAAACGCAGGAGGGAGGCCACCAGGCTGCGCCCTGGGGGTAGGGCTTGGGGGGCAGCTCCTGGTGGCAGGCGCATTCACTCCTGGGGTGTCTCCATCAGGAGCCTTTTGCTCCTGGGAGCCTGGGCCGGACGCCAGGGTCAGGTTCCTGGACCTCCTGACCCCAAAACCAGCTGCGCCCCGGGCTACAATAGCCGGCAGGATCGGCGTGCCCCGGGATCCCCGTCCCCACGGAGCTGTCTCCAGGGCCATGGCCTCTGTGGGCTGCGGGCGGCTGGGCGCCTTCCCCTCGACCCGCTTCGGCCCGGGGTTGGAGGGCAGAATCGCAGGCGGCTCTCTCCTGGGTCCGGGGCCCACCAGGGAAGTCCCAGCACTCAAGTCTGCTGTCCCAACAGCAGCGGCACCAGCTGGGGACCAGTGTGAGGACGACGTGTCCCCAGTGACAGCATCATCTCTGGCCTCGCGCCAACTCAACCAGGAGGGAAAATGTGACCCCCAGCGGTGGAGCCAACTGGAAAAGAGGCGGGCCGCGGGGGTGACGCAAGCACCCAGGAGCCCTCTAGTGGTGGCCGAGGTTAGGAGAGGAGTGGTCGGGGTAGCAAGGTCGAAGCTGGGGTCTTCGAGAGAAGAAACTAAAAAGCTCTAGGCCAATGTGACCAGCAAGAACAGACCAAAGGCATAAGCCCAGGAAAGCTTATTAATATGCGAGTTCTCGGACCACCTGGTTGGCTCAGTTGGTTTAACGTCTGCATTAGGCTGGGGTCTTGGACCTGAGTTCCCTAAATCGAGTCCTGGGTGGGGCTCTCTGCTCGGTAGGGAGTCTGCTCCTCCCTTTTTCTCTGCCCGTTCCATGTGTTCACTCACTGTTTTATCTAATAAATAAATACAAAATAAAATAAAACGTGAATTTTAGGAGGAGGGAGGGTTGTGTGGTTCAGGTCGTAATCCCAGGGTCCTGGGATGGAACCCCTGGGGCTCCCGGATCAGTGGGGAATCTACTGCTCTCTCTTTCTGCCCCTCCCCGCCCCGCCTGTGCTCATGTTTCCCTCTCTTATAAGTAAAATCTTTAAAAAAATGCGAATTCTTCAGCTCATGGGAGATGCGGTGTGTCAGAGATGTCGTGAAGGGGCCCAGAAATCTGAAGTTTAACTATGGCCTCTCCCAAGAAATTCTTCTGCACTAAGAGGCTTGAGAATCAGGGACCCAGGAGTAAAAGAGTTAAAGGAGTTCCCTACCGCTGGGGTTACTCCAGGGCGGCTGTAAGAGAAGCCTTTGCTAGTATCAGGAACCAGGGACGTCCCACCCATGCCCCTGGGCTCTGGAAGCGCTTAAGACCGGAAACGCTAACGCTTCCAAAGCGGCAGGAGGCCCCTAGGAGGCCAAGGAAGTGGCGACCCCTCCCACGTCAGCAGGCTCCGGGGCCCAGTCAGCGAGGAGCGTGTCTCGGCGCCTATCGGGAAATGTAGTCCGCAGGGCGGGCGCGCGCCTGCGTCTTGCGCAGCTGCCCCAGGGAGCCTGGGAGAGCCGTGGGCGCCGAGGCGGTGAGTCCCCGAGCGGCCAGAGGGCGTGGCCGTCCCTGGGGCGCTGGCGCGGGCGCGGGCGGCGGGGCTCACAACCCGCTAGGGCTACGCCAAACGGCGGCCGCCAACCCTGACCCGTCGGCGGCCGCGTGGACGAGCGACGGGCGGCGGGCCCCTATCCGGCCCGGGTCCCTGCTGCCGCTCCCTGCGACCCGGCCGGGCCTTCCCGGGGTTGTCCCGGGCCAGAGCGCCCATTGGGGCGCCGGGACATCCTGTGGGGAGCGCGCGGGGGCCGTGCCCGCGCCCCGGGCAGCCGATTTGTAACCGGCTTTAAGACGTTCCCGCGACGTGTCCCTCCTCGCTTTTCCGCGAGTGCCCGCTTTGCACACACCCTCTTTATCCGTGGGCCGTGTGAGCGCGGGCTCGCTCGGGCCGGTGTGGGGAGAAGCCGTGAGTCCTGGGGTGCAGCGAGGTTTCCCTGCGGGAGGGCGGGTGGAGGAAAGGCGGGACAGTGAGGGCCCCGCTGGACGCGGTGGAGGGTTTGGGCCCCTCTGGGGAGGGCGGCGGGCTGCGAGGCTGAGCAGGGTCAGGGCGGGTCCACAGCCCAAGCCCGCCCGGGTCCTGGATGCCTTCCAGAGAAGAGGGTTCGGTGCCCAGGCGGGGACGTGGAGGCTTTCTAGGAATGAGTCGTGGGGAGCAGTAACCTTGCTGGAGCGCTTCCTCTGGGCTGGGCCGGGCCAGGCGTGGCTCCTGTTCGCTTCCACGCAGCTGCAGCCACCGCATTTTCTTGAACTCGATGCTATGATTATTTTCATGTTAAAGAGAAACTGGGTGTTAGGGTCACAAAGCGAGCAGGTTATCACATGTGGATGGGTCTGCTGCTAAAAGTTCACGTTACCGTCAAGATATAGGGTCACGGTGTACGTTTGGGATGACTAGGTAGGGAGATTATGAGTGTTTTTTGCCCTGTGCCACTCCAGGGAAGAGGACGGTTATGTGAGGCATCTTGGCAAATAAAGAGAGAGAATCCATAGCATAGGGTGGGTACTGGTATTGAGACCTGGTCTGTACCAGTTGGTGACCTCAGACATTGCACTATGAACATCTGGATGATTTTTAGATATGAATGTTGCAGAGATCTGTTCATTCTAACCTTCTCACCATTTCCCTCTGGCATTGACCATGAGACCTGAGACAGCTTATTCAGTGCTCCAGAGCCTCCAGCCTCAGTCAGCTCATATGTACCCAGGACATCATGCTAGTCCCCACCTGCTCGCTCTGGGTGAGCACCACGTGACCTGCCACGTGTGGGAGACTTGGAACAGCACTGGGACATAGTGTCATGAACGTGATCAGTGTCCTTGGTTACCTGTGCGGACCAGATGGCTGGTCACCTGCCCTGTGGCGGTGTGTTGTTGTCATGAGAAAGCCCTCTGACTTGCCATCACAGGACGAGGGTCAGGCCACTGTTGGTGGAAGTACATGTAGGTTGAGTGGAGAAGAATGAAGGGTTGTGGATTGGCAGCCTGTGGACGCGAGGCTCTAGCCAAGATGCCGATGGCTGAAGGTGACCATGGGTCACTGCAAGGCACATGGACTTTACAGTCATTCATCAGTGCTCCCCTGTTTCTTTTGTGGCCTGTATATATTCAGAGGCACAAGACAGCTTGTATGAGATAGTTTACAGGCCAGCCCATCTATGGTGGCTCATTTATGGGAAGAGGTCTTAGCCTTGGATCAAAGGAATTCTAGACGCAAGCTGTCCGGTAGAACCTTCTACAATGTTGTCTTTGGAGCACTTGAAATGTGGCTAGTTTGAATGAGAAACTGAATGTGCGGTTTCAATGGATTTAAACCGAAACAGTCCCATGGAACCTGTGGCTACCATATCGGGTAGTGGAGCTCTAGAGGGTCCGTGTGTGTTCTAGAACATTTTGTGAATTTTTGGAAAATGGATGCAGAATTCGATGTGTCTGTGTGTTTTTCTAGGAAGTGATTCCATGGTCTTCATTAGATTCTCAAAATCACCAACAAAGATTAAGGTCTGCTGCTCTAGGGCATGGTGGAAAGTGAGCAAGTTAAGGGAGCCGAGTATGGCCATTGGTAACCACTGCTGTTCCCCCTTTCTCATTTGTCCTGTCCTCAGCTGTGGGTGGCTCCCCCTTGACGCCTAAAAAGAGGAGCACATTGGAATCTGAGACTTCAGGCCCCAGAGAAAGTGTACACGGCCAGAACGGGGCGATGGCGGTGGCCCTGGGTTGTGCCATTCAGGCCTCGCTGAATCAGGGCTCCGTGTTTCAAGACTACGATGCCGACTGTGAAGTTTTCCGTCAGCGCTTCAGGCAGTTCCAGTACAAAGAAGCAGCTGGGCCTCATGAAGCTTTCAACAAACTCTGGGAGCTTTGCTGTCAGTGGCTGAAGCCAAAGATGCGTTCTAAGGAGCAGATTCTGGAGCTGCTGGTGTTGGAGCAGTTCCTAACCATCCTGCCCACGGAGATAGAGACCTGGGTGAGGGAGCATTGCCCAGAGAATAGAGAAAGAGTTGTGTCACTGATAGAAGACTTACAGAGAGAACTGGACATCCCAGAGCAGCAGGTGAGAAAGGAGTTTGGGATCTTGGTAATGAGACAAAAAGAAGTAGCAGAGACATCTGATACTCGAGCAGACATTTTCTGTTGTGAGCTCCGTGCTTTCCCTGAAGGGATTTTCATTTTTCCCTTCTGCTGGCATTAGCAGGTATGGCTCAGCAATTCTCAGCTGTTAAACCCCACTCCTGTTCTGGAATAATCGGTACTGCACCTTCTACTATCCTGAAGTGAAATTTATGTAGAATGTAACCTGCTTCCGTACACAGAATCAAAAACATTGCTATGAGAAGTGCTCTGTGGTCTGTGGGCCAAATGCAGCTCGTGGCCTCTTTTCTGCAGCCCGTGAGCTAATAATGATTATTGCCTTTTTTATTTTTTATTTTATTTATTTATTTAATGTTTATTTTTTAAAGATTTTTTTTTAAAGATTTTATTTATTCATTTGACAGACAGAGATCACAAGTAGGCAGAGAGAGGCAGGCAGAGAGAGAGAGGAGGAAGCAGGCTCCCCGCAGAGCAGAGAGCCCGATGTGGGGCTCGATCCCAGGACACTGGGATCATGACCTGAGCCGAAGGCAGAGGCTTTAACCCACTGAGCCACCCAGGCGCCCCTATTTTTTAAAGATTTTAAAAATTTATTTGTCAGAGAGAGACAGAGAGAGAGAGAGACCAAGTAGGGGGAGCAGCAGGCGGAGGGAGAAGCAGGCTCCCCGCTGAGCAAGGAGCCTGATGTGGGACTTGATCCCAGGACTCTGGGATTATGACCTGAGCTGAAGGCAGCTGCTTAACTGATTGAGCCACCCAGGCACCCCTGGTTATTACCTTTTTAGAGGGTTGTTAATACAAGAACTGGACACAGTAGACCAACATGCCCCACGAAGTGTAAATTATTTATTATCTGACTCTTTTTTTTAAGATTTTATTTATTTATTTGACAGACAGAACTCACAAGTGGGCAGAGAGGCAGGCGGGGTTGGGGGGAGCAGACTCCCTGCTGAGCAGAGAGCCCGATGCAGGGCTCGATCCCAGGACCCTGGGATCATGACCTGAGCCAAAGGCAGAGGCTTTAACCCACTGAGCCACCCAGGTGCCCCTTAACTGACTCTTTGTAAGAAGATGTTGCCAATCTGAGTGAAGTTGAGCCCAGAAAAGATATAAAGGAATGTAGTTTGTCACCATCGAACGAGTGTGCAAACACACACGTTGGGGCTTGACCGCACCTGAAAACCTCATGAGGTTGTCACATGCTCACGTCTATGCAGAGACTCACTGCGAAGGCGACAGCCACTGGCTCGGCTGGTCTCTGACTTTCCCAAGTGGCCACACGTGTTAGTCAGGCTGAACAATAAGTGATAGAGTGGTTGCCTGATGTCCAAAGTAGGGCATTCCCAGAAGATTCAAGTCATGCTAAATCATGCAGAAATATTTCGTGACTGTATGAGTACTGGGGTGATATTGACAGGCTCTTTGTCCCTAGATGAAAGTTTGTGGGGGCACTCCAGAGTTGGTGGGGGCCTGGAGCAGTTCCACACCGGGAATGAGACTCCCATCTCCTTCTGCTAAGTTTGGACAGTCACCTGCCATGGTACCGCATCAGCCTTTGGTGGCGGTGCCATTGCCCCCCACTCAGAGTCCCCTGGCACGGGGCAGAACTTTTGGCAGAAGGGAGAAAGGGCTTCCTGTTGGGCAGTTGTTTCCCTCCAGGTAGCCTGCCAGAGCCAGAGTCTTCCAAAGTTTCCTGTCGCCCACCCCCATCCCCTAGGAGAGAATGAATTCATGGTGTTCCCTTCCTTTCTCTGTCTGCTGGCTTTGGCTTGCTCTCTAGGATTTTATCCGCCTGTGGCCTCATTGTGCACTGCCCAGTGTGGTAGCCACCAGCCAAGAGTGGCTCTTGAGCACCTAGAGATCTGGCTAGTCCACATTGAGATGCACTGTGAGTATAAAATGCCCTTCCCGTTCAGAAGACCGAGTCAGAAAGAGAAAGTAGGTGAAATGTCTGATGAATGCTTGTCCGTATTGATTACATTCCGAAAGTACGATATTTTAGCCATATTGGGTGAAATCGTGCATGTCATTATGATCAACTTCACCAGTGTCTTTTTTTATGTGGGTCTTGGGAAATTAAAATCACATGGGTGGCTCCTGTTGTTGTCCCTGGGCAGTGCCGGTGTCGACTGGAGAGTGATGGGTTGTGCCCTTTCCCCCAGATCGATAGGCAGGAAATGCTGTTGGAGGAGCTGGCACCAGTGGGCCCGGCGCATGTACCACCAAACATCCACCTGGAGTCGCCCCCGCTGCAGGTGATGGGACCTGCCCCGGACGCCCCTGGTGCCGAGGCCTGGATGCCCCAAGCAGGGCTGCCAGAGCTGGGCTACGGAGCTGCTGAGGACTGCCAGCCCTTCCTGGACCCTGGTAAGGCAAGGGGTTCACTTCCTTTCTGTGGTTCGTGTTTTGAGAGCTTGAGAGCTTCCCAGGTTTGGGGTTGGGTTAGAAACACCGATTACCGAATGGAAGCGGACCACTGTGATCAGGAGTACGAGGAGGGGTGCCCTCTGGGAATGGCTGGGAACAGAGTGGGGGACATCAGGTGGGGTTCAGAACCCCTTCAGCTGATGACCCTGCTCAAGAAGCCTATTTTTTCTCCTTTCAGTGTTTTTTTTATTATTGTAAAATACACACATCCCAAGATTTGGTGTCCTAATCATTTTGACATGTATAGTTCAGTGGTATAGAATACATTCGTAATATGGAACCATCCCTACCATCCATGTTCATAACGACTTTCATTCTGTAAAACTGAAACCCCATACTCATTTAAACAAAAACTCCACATCTCCCTAGCCCCTGGAGACTATGATTCAACTTTCCATCTCTCTGAATTGGACTCTGCTATGTACCTCATATAAACGGGATCATATAGTATCTGTCATTTTGAGACTGGTTTATTTCACTTAGCAGAACGTCCTTCAGGTTTATGCAGGTTGTAGTGTGGGTCAGTGTTTCTATCCAAGTAAAGGCTAAAAAACATTTTATTGATCTGTTTTCCATAGGCATACACTTGGGTTGCTTCTGTGTTTTAGCTGTCCTGAGTAATGCCTGTATGAACATGGGTGTGCACATACCTTTTTGAGGCCCCACTTTTACTTCTTTTGGGCACACAACCAGAGGTAGAATTGCTGAATCATACGGGAATTCTATTTTTTAAAAAGATTTTATTTATTTATTTGACAGAGATCACAAGTAGGCAGAGAGGCAGGCAGAGAGAGAGGAGGGGAAGGAGGCTCCCCGCTGAGCAGAGAGCCCAATGAGGGACTCGATCCCAGGATCCTGAGATCATGACCTGAGCTGAAGGCAGAGGCTTAACCCACTGAGCCACCCAGGTGTCCTGGGAATTCTATATTTAATTGAGGAGCAGCCTCCACAGCGGCTGCACCAGTTTCCGTGCCCCCCGACAGTGCATAACCTTTCCGGTTTCTCCATATGCTCACCAACACTTGTTGCTTTCCGATATGTGATAGCAGCACTCCTCATTGGTGTGGGGTGGCCTCTCAGGGTAGTTTGGATTTGCATTTCTCAAGTGATTAATGGTATTGACCGTTCGGATATCTTCTGTGGAGAAAGTCAGTTCACGTCCTTTGTGCATTGCAAAATCCACTTGCTTTTTGTCATTGAATTTCAGAATTCTCTATATATCCCGGATATTAATTCCATATCAGATAGGATTGGCGAATATTTTTCCCATTTGTCGGTTGCCTTTTTACTCTGTTGAAGCTTTTGATGGATAAATTTTTAAATTTTTCATGAAGTACTCTGTGCCCACTTTTTTCTTTTGTTGCCTATACTTTAGGTGTCATATCCAAGAAATCATTGCTGAATTCAATTCTTCAAGCTTTTCCTCTAGGTTTTCTTCCAAGTTTTATAATTTTAGGTCCTAATTTTAGGAATTTGATCTGTTTTGTGTTAACTTTTGCATGTGCTCTTACGTAAGGTTCTAACTTCATTTATTTGCACGTGCATAATCCAGTTTTCCCAGCACCGTATGTTGAAAGATTATTGTTTTGCTATTGAATGATCTTGGTATTGTTGTTAACAATCACTTCCACATATATATGAAGGTTTATTTATGTGCTGTCTATTGTATTCTGTTGGTCTATATGCCTGTCTTTATGCCAGTACCAACCTATTTTGATTACTGTCACTTTTTAATAAGTTTTGAAATCAGGAAGTGTGAGACCTCTAGCTTTGTTCTTCCTTTCCAATTTTTTTTTTTGTTTATTTGGGCATCCCTGGAAATTCCATATAAATTTTAGGTATGGATTTTTTTATTAAATTTTTTTTTTTAGAGAGAGTGAACAGTGGTTGGGGGGAGAAGGAGAGAGAGAATTTTAATAGGCTCCATGCCCAGGGCGGAGCCTGATGTGGGGCTCGATCTCATGATCTTGAGCTCATGACCTGAGCTGAAATCAAGAGCTGGATGGTTAACTGACTGAGCCATCCAGGCGCTCCTGGGCTTTTTTTTTCTTTATTATGTACTTTTTATTTAAAGATTTTCATTTATTTGACAACAGAGATCTCAAGTAGGCGGAGAGGCAGGCAGAGAGAGAGGAGGAAGCAGGCTCCCAACTGAGCAGAGAGCCCAATGCGGGGCTCGATCCCAGGACCCTGGGATCATGACCTGAGCCAAAGGCAGAGGCTTTAACCCACTGAGCCACCCAGGCACCCCAGGTTTTTCTATTAATGCAAAAAAGAGTATCATTGGGGTTTTGATAGATTGTATTGAATCTGTACATCACTTTTGGGAGTATTGACATCTTAACAATATCAAGTTGTCTAGTCCATGAACATGGGATGTGTTTTCCTTTATATCTTCTTTATTTTCTTTTATCAGTGTTTTGTAATTTTGATTGTACAAGTCTTTCACATACTTGTTTAAGTTAACTCCTAAGTATTTTATTCTTTTCAATGCTGTTATACATGGAATTGTTTTCATAGTTTCCAGAATTTTTCATTGTTCATTGTTAGCATATAGAATTGGAACTGATTTTTGCAAGTTCATTTTGTATCCTGGTGTTTTGCTGAATTCATTTATGAATTTTAACAGTTTTTTAGTGGAAACTTCAAGGGTTCTGCAAATTAGATCATATCATCTTCCAATGGAGACCATTTTACTTCGTCCTTTCCAATTTGAAAGCCTTTTTCTTTTTATCGCCTAATTGCTCTAGCTAGAACTTCTAGTACTGTGTTAAATAGAGTGGCCAAAGCAGGCATCCTTGCCTTCTACCTGACTTTAGAGGGAAAGCTTTCAGTCTTTCACCATTGAGTATAAAGTTCCCTGTTGGATTTTCCTGTATGGCTTTTATTATGTGGAGGTAGTTTCCTTCTGTTCCTATTTTGTTGAGTGTTTCTCTTTTTTATTATGAAAGGATGTTGAATTCTGTCAGTTGCTTTCCCCACATCCTTTGAGATGATAATGTGTTTTTTTCTCTTCATTTTGTTAATGTGGCATATTGTATTGACCGATTTTCATATGTTGAAACATTCTTGCATTCCAGGAACAAATATCGCATGGTTGTGATGTATCATCCTTTAAATATGCTGCTGAATTCAACTTGCTAAAATTTTTTCAGGTTTTTTTTTTTTAAATCAGTGTTCATAAGGGATATTGGTGTGTCATTTTCTAATAGTGTCTTTTCTGGCTTTGGTATTGATAATGTTGGCCTCAGAGAATTAAGTTAGGAAGTGTCTCCTTCCCTTCATTTTTTTTTTATTTGAAAAGCTTTTTTTAAGAAGATTGTATTTATTTATTTATTTATTTGAGAGAGAGAGCACAAACAGGGAGAGGGCAGAAGGAGAAGGAGAAACAGACTCCCCACTGAATAGGGGGCCCAGAGCAGGGCTTGATCCCAGGACTCCAGGATCATGACCCGAGCGGAAGGCAGATGCTTAACTGATTGAGCCACTCAGACGTGCCTTTTTGGAAGTTTAAGAACAATTTGTATTAGTTCTTCTCTACATGTTTGGTGGAAGCCACCAGTGAAGCTATCAGGTCTAGGGCTTTTCTTTGTCAGGAGATTTTTGATTGTTGCTTCAATCTCTTTACTGGTTATAGGTCTGTTCAGATTTTTCTCATTCTTTATGATTTAGTCTTGGTGGGTTTTGTGTTTCTGGTAATTTATCCATTTCATCTAGGTTATCCAATTTGTGTACAATTGTTCATAGTACTCTTATAGTTCTCTTTATTTATGTAGAATCATTGGTAATATCGCCACTTTAATTTTTAAAATTCTTTAAATTCAGTGTAGTTAACATATACTATATTAGTTTCATAGGTGGAATTTAGTGATTCATCACTTACAAATAACCTAGTGCTCATCACATCACATGCCCTCCTTAATGCCCAATTACCCCATCCCGCCTCTCCCCTCCCCCTGTTTGTTTCCTAAAGTTCAGTGTCTTTTATGGCTTGCCTCCCTCTCTGTTTCATCTTATTTATTTTCCCTTTTTAATTTTAGCGATTTGAGCCTTTCTTTTTTTCTTAGTTCTTCTAGCTAAAGGTTTCTCAAGTTCATTGATCTTTACAAAAAAACAATTTTTGGTTTCATTGATTTTCCCTATTGTCTTTCTAGTCATTTTAGTTTGTTTATTTCTGCCTATTCTTTATTGCTTCCTTCCTTCTACTAGCTTTGGGTTTAGTTTTTTTTCTTATTAGTTCCTTAAGTTATAAAGTTATATTATTGTTTTGGGATCTTTTTTGTTTACTAATGTAAGTACTTATAACTATAAATTCCCGGTACTTTGCATTTTCATTTTCATTTATCTCTAAGTATTTTCCTTTTTTAAGATTTTATTTATTTATTTGACAGAGAGATCACAAGTAGGCAGAGGGGTAGGCAGAGAGAGAGGGGGAAGCAGGCTCCCTGCTGAGCAGAGAGCCCGATGTGGGGCTCAATCCCAGGACCCTGGGATCATGACCTGAGCTGAATGCAGAGGCTTAACCCACTAAGCCCCTCAGGTGCCCCTATTTCTATGTATTTTCTAATTTTCTTTGTGATTTCTTCTTGCATACATTGGTTGTGTAAGAGGTGTTATTTTTCACAAATTAGTCAATTTTCCAGTTTTCCCTTTGTTTTATTTCTCATTTCATCCCATTGTGGTTAGAGTATGTACTTTGAATGATACCAATTTTTAAATATATTGGAACTAACTTGTGGCCTAACATACAGTCTGTATGCCAGAAATTGTCTCAGGTGCACTTGAAAAGAATCTGACATTTTCTATTCTAGCCATCTTAGTAGGTGTTAAGTGCTATCTAATTGAGGTTTGATTTGCATTTCTTCAAAGACTAATGGTGTTGAGCATCTTTTCATGGACTTAGCAGTCATTTGTATATATTTATTGGAGAAATGCCTATTTAGAGTTTTTGCCTGTTTTTAAATTGGATTATATGTGTTTTTATTATTGAGTTGTATATGACCTTTGCATATTCTAGATAAAGTCTGTTACTAGATATATGACTTGTAAATATTCTTTCATGTTCTGTGGTTTGTCTTTTAACTTTCTTTTTTTAAAAAAGATTTTCTTTATTTGTTTGAGAGAGAGCACGAATGAGAGCAGCAGGCAGAGGGAGAGGAAGAAGCAGGCTTCCTGCTGAACAGGGAGCCAGAGGTGGGACTCGATCCCGGGACCCTGGGATTGTGACCTGAGCCAAAGGCAGACACTTCAGTGACTGAGCCAGCCAGGCGCCCTTCTTTTCACTTTCTTTCTTTTTTTTTTCTTTCTTTTCACTTTCTTAATTGTGTTCTTTTAGCACAGTTTTTAAAAAAATTTTGATAGTCCAGTTTAATTATTTTTTCTTTTGTTGCTTATGTTTTTTATGTCAGATCTTAGAAATCATTGCCTAATACAAGGTCATGAAAATTAACCCCTAAATTCTCTCCTAAGAGTTTATAGTTTTAGCTTACATTTAACCCCTTAATTCATATTCAGTTAATTTTAGTGTAAGTTGCACAGTAGTGGTCCAAATAATATGTATATGTATATTTATATTTTTAAAAAATTGTAGTTATTTGAGAGAGAGAAAGCACGAGCAGTGGGGACGGGCAGAAAAACAGGCTCCCCACTGAGCAGGAAGACTGACATGGGGCTTGATCCCAGGACCCCAGGATCATGACCTGAGCCGAAAGCAGATGCTTAACCAACTGAGCCACCCAGGCACCCCTATTTATATATATTTTTGCATATTCAATTGTTTCAGCATGATTCGCTAAAAAGGTCGTTCTTTTCACATTGAAAGGCCTTGAAACCCTTATCAAAAATCAGTTGATGGGGCACCTGGGTGGCTCAGTCAGTTAAGCCTCTGCCTTAGGCTCATGTCATGATCCCAGGGTCCTGGAATTGATTCCCAGGTTGGGCGGGGCCTCCCTACTCAGCATGGAATCTGCTTCTCCCTCTGAGCCTCCCCCCACTCATGCTCTTTCTCTCAAATAAATAAACAAAAACTTAAAAAAATCAGTTGACCACAGGAATATGGGCTTTTTGCTGGACAGTCATGTCTATTCTACTGATGTATATGTCTATTTTTTTGGAAATACCACAGTGTCTTTATTATTGCATTGTAGTATTTTGGAAACATGAAAGCGTGATGGCTCTCAACTTTTCTATTTTTCAAGATTGTTTTGGCTGTTCTGAGTTTTTTACAACTCCATGTGATATTTAGAATCAGCTTATCACTTTCTACAAAGAAGTCAGCTGGGTTTCTGACAGGGGTTGTGTTGAACATGTAGATCAATCTGGGGAGTATTGCCATGTTAACAATACTAAATTTGTGATGCATGCACAGGGGGTGCTTTTCCATTTATTTAGATCTTGTTTCAGTTTTATAATATTTTATAATTTCCCAAGTGTAAGTTTTAAACTGCTTTTATTAAATTTGTTCCTAAGTATTTTATTCTTTTTTAATAGCATTGTCAGTGGAATTATTTTCTTTTAAAAGATTTTATTTATTTAGTAGAGAGAGAGGGAGAGCACAAGTAGGGGAAGCAGCAGGCAGAGGGAGAAGCAGGCTCCCTGCTGAGCAAGGAGCCTGGCAGTGGACTCTGCCCCAGGACCTTGGGATCAACCTGAGCAGAAGGCAGACACTTAACCTCCTGAGCCACCCAGGAGCCCCTAGATATGTGAAGTCCTTGATCTCACAAAGCTTACATTCTAGATGGAAGAGACCAACTTATAAACAAATGAATGTTACAAAGTAGTAAATGTCAGAGAGTAAAACAGGGAGATGATACTGAAATCTGACAGGGCTGTTTTATTTCTGGTCAGGGAAGTTATCTCTGAGGAGGTGACATTGGAGCTGGACCTGATTAATAAGGAGCCAGTCACATCAAGTTCTGGGAGAAGAGCTTTCCACAGAGTGATCTTTTTTTGTTTCTTTTTTTTTTCCTGATTGCCCTGGCTAGGACCCCCAGTACAATGTTGAACATAAATGGTGTGACCGGGCATCCTTGTCTTGTTCCTTATTTCAGGGGAAATGTACTTAGTCTTTTGTCATTATTTATAATATTAGCTATGAGTCCTTCATAGATTCCTTTTATCAGGATGAGGAAATTCCCTTCTACTCATGGAATATTGAGTGTTTTTATCAAGAAACTGGTGAATTTTGTCACATGTCTTTTATGTGTCTATTGAGATGACCATGTGGTTTTTACTCTTCATTCTTTTGTAATGGTATATTTCCTTAACTTCTTGTTTAAATATATTATTTATTTGACAGAGAGAGGGACAGCGAGAGAGGGAACATAAGCAGGGGGAGAGGGAGAGGGAGAAGCAGGCATCCCCTGCTAAGCAGGGAGCCTGATACGGGGCTCAATCCCAGGACCCCGAGATCGTGACCTGAGCTGAAGGCAGATGCTTAACTGACTGAGCCACCCAGGCACCCCTATTTCTTTAACTTTTGAATGTTAAGTCAACATTGCATTCCTGAGATAAATACCACTTGATCCTGGTGTATAATTCATATTATATGTTGCTGGAGTTGGTTTGCTAGTATTTTGTTGAAGATTTTTGAATCCATTTGCATCAGAGATACTGGTCTATAGTTTTTTTGGTCCTGTCTTTATCAGATTTTGTTATCAGGGTAATACTGGCCTCATAGAATGAGTGGCAAAGTCTTCCCTCCTTTTCTAGTTTTTGAAAGTTTTTAGGGAGAATTTCTATTTTTTCTTTTGTTGTTTATACTTTGGATGTTATATTTAAGAAACTGTTGCCTAATTCAAGGTCATGAAGATCAATACCTTTGTTTCCTTCTAAGAGTCTTGTGGATTTAGCTCTTCAATTTAGGTCATTGATCCATTCTGAATTAACATTCGTATGTGATGTGAGGAGGGGGACCTTCATGCTTTTGCCTGTGCACATCCAGTTGTCCCAGCACCATTTGTGGACAAGACTATTCTTTCCCCATGGAATTGTCTTGGTACCTTTATAACAAGTCAGTTGCTAATGCGTGTCAAGGATATTTGATATTTCTTAAATATTGATTCTATTCCATCGATACATTTTTCTTTCCTTATGCCATTAAAGAATGTTAGAAAGTATTTCATTCTCTTCTGTTCAGTGAGACATTATGTAGAATCAGTGTTACTTCTTTTTCTTTAAGATTTTATTTATCTGACAGAGAGAGAGACGGCAAGAGAGGGAACCCAAGCAGGGGGAGTGGGAGAGGGAGAAGCAGGCCTGCTGCTCAGCAGAGAGCCCAGTGTGGGGCTTAATCCCAGGACCCGGGGATCATGACCTGAGCCGAAGGTAGATGTTTCACTGACTGAGCCACCCAGGTGCCTCCGAGAACATTGTTTCTCGAGTGGTGTATCTGGCTGTTCACTTTGCTTGGAAGCAGAAATGGCCTAAGGGTATGGCTTTTACATTTTTGAACATTTGTTTTATGGTATAGCGTTTTGACTGCCCTGGAGAATTTTCCATATGCACTTGAGAAGAATGCATATTCTACACTTCTTGGTTGGAGTATTCTTTTTTTTTAGATTTTATTTATTTATTTGAGAGAGAGACAGGAAGAGAGAGCATGAGAAAGGAGAAGGTCAGAGGGAGAAGCAGACTCCACATGGAGCTGGGAGCCCAATACGGGACTGGATCCCGGTACTCTGGGATCATGACCTGAGCTGAAGGCAGTCGCTTAACCAACTGAGCCACTCAGGCGCCCTTGGTTGGAGTGTTCTATGAATGTCTGTGACATTTAGTTGGCTCGTAAGTTTTTGTCTTCTCTTGTTGACCTTCTGCCTAATTTTCTATCCAGCAGTGTAGAGAGGGATTGAATTCTCCAACTGTCATTGCTCAGTTGTCATATTGCTTTTACTATTTCTGTCAGTTTTTGCAATCATGCATTTGGTACTCTGTTTTTCAGTGTGTGCATGATTATAATCATTCTATCTTCCTGATTGATTGGTCACTTTATCGTTATAAAATGATCCTATTTATCTCTAGTAACTTTTTTTGTTCTGATGTCCATTTTGTCTGCTCTTAGTGTAGTCACTCTGGCGGTCTTGGGGTTATTTGCATGATACATCTTTGTCCATCCCTCTACTTTGGTCTCTTTTATCTTTGAATCTAAAGTGTCTCCCATAGGCAGCATGTAGTTGGAATTTTATTTTTATTTTTATTTATTTTTATTTTTTAAATTATTATTATTTTTTAATTATTACTTTTTTGTTTGACAGATCACAAGTAGACAGAGAGGCAGGAAGAGAGAGAGGGGGAAGCAGGCTCCCCACTGAGCAGAGCGCCCAATGCGGGGTTCCATCCCAGGACCCTGGGACCATGACCTGAGGCGAAGGCAGAGGCCTTAACCCACTGAGCCACCCAGGCGCCCCGTGTAGCTGGATTTTTAAAATCTAGTAGGACAGTCTCTGCCTTTTGATTGAATTGTTTAACCCATACATATTTAATCTTATTTTTGATATGGTGTAATTTATACCTGCCATTTTACTTTTTGTTTTCTGTATGTCTCATATCTTTTTTGTTTCTCTTTCCTTCATTTGCTGATTTCTTTTGCACAAAAGTAATTATTTTGAATGTAGCACTTTACATAAGTGAAGTTTCAGCATTTTTTTTTCTGTTATTTCCTTAGTGGTTACTCTAGAGATTAGCCGTACATCTTACCATCATCGGCTTTAGACTTACATTAATTTATTGCTAGTGAAATATAGAAATATTTCTCCAGGCTTGCCTGGGTGGCTCAGTTGGTGAAGCATCCAGTTCTCAGTTTCGGCTCAGGTCATGATCTCAGGGTTGCTAGATCAAGCCCAGTGTTGGGCTCTGCACTGGGCATGGAGCTTGGTTAAGATTCTCTCTCTCTGGACGCCTGGTGGCTCAGTCTATTGAGTGTCTGCCTTTGGCTAGGGTCATGATCCCAGGGTCCTGGAATCGAGTCCCACATTGGGCTCCTTGCTCACTGGAGAGCCTGCTTCTCCCTCTGCCTGCTGGTCCCCCCTGCTTGTGCTCTCTCTCTCTCTCTCTGACAAATAAAATCTTAAAAAAACAAGATTCTCTCTCTCCCTCCCTCTCTGCCCCTCCCCCCTAAAAAATTTTTCCTATATAGCTGTATTCTCTTTTCTCCCTTCTTGTGGTATTGCTATCATACATATTACATTAAAAATGTTAGAAAGTCAAAAGAAGAAACTCAGCTGTGTATTGTTAAAGATACTAGTTTATGTCATTTTAAGACTTCTAAAAGAGCTAGAGAGAGAAGGAGTACAAATAGATATTATAGCTTTTGTTATATTAACCTTATTTATATTTCTGGTTTTCTTCATTTTTCCTGTAGATATATTTATTTATTTATTTAATTTATTTTAATTTTTTTATTAACATAAAATGTATTATTAGCCCTAGGGGTTTCCTGTAGATTTTAGTTATTAACTGGAGTAATTTCTTTTTCTTTTTTTTTAAGATTTTATTTATTTATTTGACAGAGATAGAGATCACAAGTAGGCAGAGAAGCAAACAGAGAGAGGGGGGAAGCAGGCTCCTTGTGGAGCAGAGAGCCCAACGTGGGGCTTGATCCTATGACCCTGAGATCATGACCTGAGCTGAAGGCAGAGGCTTAACCCACTTGAGCCACCCACGTGCCCCTGGAGTCATTTCTTTAGCCCAGTACATTTTGCTCTCATCTTCTGTCATATATTACATTTCTAGATTATTTGCCCAATAGTGTACTACATATATATTGTTGTATACAATTGCTTTGAAAATCTTTTAAGAGAAAAAAAGAAACAAATTAATATATACTGTCTTTTATAATTATATAATAATCCTTACTCATGCCCTTTTGTCTGTGTGTGTGTGTGTATTTGAATTACCATTTGGAATCACTAGCTTTCAGACTGAGGAACTTCCTTTATTTAGTATTTCTTGTTAGGCAAGACTGCTACCAATGAATTCTCTCAGTTATTTTTTTAAAAGATTTTATTTATTTGACAGAGATCACAAGTAGGCAGAGAGGCAGGCAGAGAGAGGGGGGGAAGCAGGCTCCCTGCTGAGCAGAGAGCCCGATGCAGGGCTTCATCCCAGAACCCTGAGACCATGACCTGAGCTGAAGGCAGAGGCTTAATCCACTGAGCCACCCAGGCAGCCCTCTCAGTTTTTCTTATTTTAAATATTTAATTTTTTATTTGCGAGAGAGAGCACAAGCAGGGGACAGGCAGAGGGAGAGGGGGATGCAGACTCCCCACTGAGCAGGGAGCCCGATGCGGGACTCGATCCCAGGACCCTGTAATCATGACCTGCGCTAAAGGCAGATGCTCAACTGACTGAGCCTCTTTTGCTTATCAGATATGTTATTTCACATTCATTTGTTATTATTTATTTGTTTACTTTTGAGAAAGAGGGAGAGTGTGGGGAGAGGGCGTGATACAAAGGGAGAGAGAGAAGCTCAAGCCGGCTTCCTGCCCAGTGCAGAGCCTGACATGGGGCTCAGTCTCATGAATCTGAGATCATAACCTGAGCCTAAATCAAGAGTCTAATGCTTAACTGGGCCACCTAGGGGTCTCTCACATTCATTTTAAAGCTAGCTTTTCCAGATATAAGATTCTTGGTTGGCATTTTTCATTTTTCCTTGAGCACTTTGAATATGCTATCCTCCTATCTTCTGGCCTCCACTGTTGCTGATGAAAACTCAGCTTTTAATTTCATTTGGCTTCCCTTGTAAATGACAAGTCATTTTTCTCTTGCTCTCTTTCAAGGTTTTCTTTCTTTTCTGTGATTTTTAGGAGCTTTTACTATCATACGTCTGTTTGTAGCTCCCTTCATGTTTGTTTGTCTTACTTGGAGCTCATTGAGCCTCCTAGATGAGCAGATGAATGTGTTTTAGTATATTTGGGCCGTTTGGGTCCATTATTTGTTCCGTTTTCCCCCTGCTCCTTTCTTTCCTCTCCTGGTTCTCATTATCTACCTGTTAGTGCACTGAGTGGCTCCCCACTTTTCTCTGAGGTTCCATTAATTCCCCTTCGTTCTTTTTTTCCTCTGTTCTTCTGATAATATAGTCTCTATTAATGTATCTTCAAGTTCACTAATTCTTCTGACAGTTCAAATCTCTTCCTGAGCTGTTCTAGTGAATTTTCCATATCAGTTATTGTAGTTTTCAACTCCAGAATTTCCACTGGATGCTTTTTTATACTTTCTAGTGATATTCTCTGTTTGATGTGATGTGATGTTTGTCATCCAATTTTACTTCTTTTTTTTAAGATTTATTTATTTATTTGACAGACAGAAATCACAAGGAGGCAGAGAGGCAGGCAGAGAGAGAGGAGGAAGCAGGCTCCCCGTTGAGCAGAGAGCCCGATGCGGGGCTCGATCCCAGGACCCTGGGATCATGACCTGAGCAGAAGGCAGAGGCTTTAACCCACTGAGCCACCCAAGCACCCCCAATTTTACTTCTTTAATCATGGTTTCCTTTCATTCTTGGAACATACTCATAATGGCTACTTTCAGGTCTTTGTCGAATTTAGTATGTAGTCACTAACATGGGCAGATTCTGTTGCCTGCTCTTTTTTTTTTCCAGAGTATGAGTCATACTTTCCTGTCCACATACATGTCTCAGCATGTTTTGTTGGAAACTGGACATTTTAGATAATATATTGTACCAATTCTCTGTCCTTCTTTCTTCTCCCCAGGGCTTGTTATTGTTGTTTATTTGTTTGGTAAATGGCTGTATTATTTTAGTGAGGTCTAGTCCACTCTGAAATGTTAAGCATTCGATGTTGCTCATAAGGGAGCACAGCCCTGGCTGTGCACACAATCGCTGTCACCGTTGAATGACAATACTTTTTACAGGGTTTTCATTGGCTGTCTCTTTCTCTGACCTGACCTAGCCATTAATGGCCAACTAGTTGCTCTACTGTTTCCAACAGTGCTCTGGAGCATAAGCTCTTGGGAGATGAAGCCAGTCCATTTCAGATACCTTTGTTGGGCTAATTCCTGAGGTCAATTTTTGAGATTTGTTCTGATGCCAGGAGGGCTCCTCCTAGCTGTCTTTTCCCCCAGTTCTCTCCCACAAACTAGTCAGCCTACAGTTCAGGGTATATAGTCAATAAATCTGTCAGATTCTTTCCAGTTGCCTTGCATTGTAACCTCTCCTCTTTTTGAGAGTATCCTTAGGCTCAACTGTTTCCACTCTCTGTTGCAAATGAATCCATTCCTGTGCGAATATGTTAGGAGCTGCCTGTTTTACGGCCTGCTTCTCCCCTGCCCCCCAGGCCAAATCTCTGATCCCTCGCTCTGGAGGTGGGTGAAGTCTCCCAGTAACTTTGTCACTCTAGGAGCTGAGCTCGAGGTCCCAGTGTCAGGTCTTTCTGGGTTGCCGCTGCAGGCATAGAACCGCTGCCTTCAAGTCACAGTTGCCTTGCAAGGACAATCCGGGAGTCCTGTAGGATTCTTAGCACCCGGGGTAGATCCTTCTTGCCACTGGGAGGGGCTGGGTGCATACGGAGCCCCCAGCCTCTCAGCCACAATTGCTTGGACTTGAGAATCAACAGTGGTTAGCTGGGGGTAGGATGGGAAGTGCTGACATCCTGCTCATCCTGGGAAGATAGCCCTCTGAAGGGGAGCCGAGGAGAGGCTCCCCCGGACCCTTAGCTGTGCCAATCTAGAGTGGAGCTGGGAGAGGCACTAAAGACACTGTTGTGGTTTAATATCTTAAGACTCTCCCTATTATTTGTGAATTTTAGCAGATTAACCAGAAAAGATGTTTCCTGGTTTGCTATAGGCCCTTAGGACTAGTTTTTGCTTTTTTAAAAATTTTTAATAATTTTCACCAGTTTCACCAAGAGGTTAAGTCCACAGAGCTCCTCATGGTCCTATGCTGGAAGTCCATCTCCCCTGCTACGTTTAGGTCATAAATCCGTATTTTATGCGTATGCCTTTGCTAACTCTGCTTGTTTCAAGTTTCTGTTTGCTCTCACTTTTCCTTCACTGTAGCTTTCCTTCCATGTGACCCCCAGTTTTGTTTGACGCATGCCTTATGACCCTTTGATCCCAGTCATAGCTTTGAAATCTAAACAAAAACAATATGAGTTTAAACAGAATTTTATTTGAAATGCATTTGTGCTAATCTTAAAAGGTCTTTTTTCCATGGAAATATAAAATAAGGTATTTTTGTCCACTTCCTGTTTTGACATGTTTTGAAACTTAAATTTTCATTAACTTGCTAATGTTATTTTAATCATGATAATATTTAAGAAGATAATGCTAATATTTATTTATTTATAAGGAGTTTATTTATTTGATAGAGAGAGAACAAGTGGGTTGAGGGGCAGAGGGAGAAGCAGGCTCCTCGCCGAGCAGGGAGCCCAACATGGGGTTCAATCCCAGGACCCTGGGATCATGACCTGAGCCAAAGGCAGACAGTTAACTGACTGAGCCACCCAGGCGCCCCTGCATTTAGATTTAAAATCAGCAATTTCCATCCCACACTGTACTGCAGACCAATACACTTCGCCAGAGCTGAGGAAGGTGAGGAAAGGTTGTGGAAAGAGAACACAAGCCACAGCAGCTCTCAGTGAGGAAAGGGGTGGTAGGACACTAGGGAACAGTAGTGTAGAATCTTGTTCTAGTTTTTTTTTTTTAAGAGAAAATCTTAACCAAGCTACACGCTCAGTGCAGGGTGTGACTCGGGGCTCGATGTAACGACCCTGAGGTCATGATCTGAGCCAAAATCAAGAGTCGGACACTCAACAGACTGAGCCCCCTGGGCGCTATCTTGTCCGAGTTGTTCTTAGACTGGCAGTGAGAAACACTTTGAGAGTTGTTTGGGTTGATTTCAAGAGAGTGCGCTTCTGGACTTGGGCTGAAACAAACACTGCTTTTGCTCATTGCCAGCTTCATCATTTTCCATTTTAATTTGAAAATCTCCATGGAAATTATTCTAGTAAACAGTTTCATAACCCCTACTTTCAGCTCTCTCTTTGCTTGGTACTCAAGAACAGCATTTCTCAGTTTTTATATGCCAGAACATTGTGAAGATTTACTTCCCGTTTTGGTTCCAACCTGAATAATCGGATATCAAAATAGATAACAGAAATCATTTAGTGCATTGATTTCAACACAGAAAAATTCACTCCCCTTCGGTAGATTAGAGGAGAGTAGCCTTGAATTTCATGTTTTGCTCTTATCTTTAAAAAAGAAAGACTCTTGTAAGAAGTCGGGGGTCAAGTCATTCTAACTGGGGAGGAAGTAGACATTAAGCAGCCACATGTCCAAGATACCATCAAGGAAAAACCTTGGTGGTGACGTTAACTGTTACGCTTCTCGTCTTTCTTACGGGCAGGATATCCAATACCAAAGCTTGACGTGAGCTTTCCGTTGGAGCCTCGGGAAGAAGCATGGGTGAAGGAACTACAGGAGTCCAAAGAAATGAAGCAATTACTTGATTCCAAGATCGGTAAGTAATTATTCGCAGATACCACAGAAGAGCAAAAAGAAAAATTCAACCTCGATCAGGATAAAGAGTTTGGGATTCTCCTCAAAGTTTCTGCCTTCCTACTGGTGGTTTAATACAACTCTTCACTTTCCTTCACGTTTTTTTTCTCTGTGGGACACGGTGACAGCTGCTGTTTTTGTTTCTTCTTTCAGGTTTTGAGATTGGGATAGAAAATGAAGACGAAACTTCCAAACAGAAAAAACTGGAGAACATGTACCCATTTATTGTTACTCTAGAGGGGAACGCTCTCCACGGTCCCATTTTGCAGAAGGACTATGTACCGTTGGAGAATCAGTGGGAGAGCCCCCCAGAGGACCTACAGACAGATTTAACAAAACTGGTAGATCAGCAGGAGCCCTCGGCAGGAGAGAAACCTGAAAATTCCAACTTGGAAGAACCTCTCAACCCCAGGCCCCAGAAGAAAAAGAGTCCAGGGGACAAACCTCACCGATGTCCTCAGTGTGGGAAGTGTTTCGCTCGGAAGTCACAACTTACAGGGCACCAGAGAATTCACTCAGGAGAGGAACCCCATAAATGCCCCGAGTGTGGAAAAAGATTCCTCCGTAGTTCAGACCTATATAGACACCAACGGCTGCACACGGGGGAGAGGCCCTATGAGTGCACCGTGTGTAACAAGCGATTCACTCGGCGGTCGCACCTGATAGGCCACCAGAGAACCCATTCAGAAGAAGAAACGTACAAATGCCTGGAGTGTGGGAAAAGCTTTTGTCATGGATCGAGTCTCAAAAGACACCTGAAAACGCATTCAGGTGAAAAACCTCACAGATGTCACAGTTGTGGTAAAAGTTTTAGTAGACTGACAGCTCTCACTTTGCATCAGAGAACTCACACGGAAGAGAGACCTTTTAAATGTAATTATTGTGGGAAAAGCTTTAGACAGAGACCCAGCCTTGTTATTCATTTGCGAATTCATACAGGGGAGAAGCCATACAAGTGCAGTCACTGTTCTAAAAGCTTCAGACAGAGGGCAGGCCTCATTATGCACCAGGTCACTCACTTTAGAGGACTTCTTTGAGAATTGTTAAAGGCAACAGGCTGCCACAGAGATTGACACTAACTAAAATAAAATTAAAAAAAAAGAAATTGACACTAACTTAAAGCAGCCTGTTTGTCTTGGAAGAACCTTTTTGTTTGAGCTTATGAGAACAGGTTTTAAAAACTATTCTGAACCCCATCTTCCAAAGTATATGAATTCTAGAGTATCCATCTACCTTTGCAATGTTCCCAGAGTTGGTTTATTCTGTCTCTTATTTTTTTTTATTACAAGGAAATGTTTTGTGTCCCAGGCCAACTGTATCATAGATAGAAAGCATAAAGCATATAATCGATGACAGTCCTTTTCAGGTTAGTGTTAACATGATGGATAACTGTGTCCATCAATGTATCTCCTATAGCAGCCCCAGAATTTTCCTGCTGTCATTGTTAAAGGCAATTATATTAGTTCAAAGCTTTATGTGTCCTAAGTAGCAAGAAAGGAGACAGTGTATTTTGTCAAATGATAGAAAAAAATGTGTTGGGAACACATGTGCTTGGTAAGAATGGGGTTATGTCCATTGGAAGTTTTTATGTTTAAGGAAATTAAGATTTTAACCTTTAGTTATGAGTTGTGCAGAGTTTGCTAGTCTGCTTAGTTGGTGGTCTGGGGTGATGCTACGTAGAACTGAGTATTCCTTTGAGGATTTCTTTTGTTCATGGAGTAAGTAAGCTCTTTGTGGAAGAGTCCATTTGACGGTTGATGTCATACAAGTAGAATCCGATTCAATTTAGACTGACTGAGGAACCAGTGTCCTTTGCTTTGTACTCTCCTTTGGTATTCACCCAATGTGTCTCTCAGTGCTTTTAAAATTTTACCCATTCTTTAATTCAGTGGCCCCCTAACTGTGTGTCATAGGGCACTTAGTTCTGCAAGATATTTTACAAATAACTCCAGGACTCCCTGCTGTGTCCACTTTCTAGATTGACGGTGCCCATCAGCCTGTGGGAGTGTCTGAGAGGCCCTCCGGTAAAGGTAGAAAAAAGCACCTCTTTTGGCACAGTGTTTTGCCAGCCTATTTGACCCCAGAACCCTTTGTCATGTACACCCAGTGATAACCCACGGAACTAGTATCCTGCAAATATTCCTTGGAACACACTGTCTTTAACAAATATATCTGTAGCTATCAGTATAGTCTTGTTGCTCCCAAGCCTAGTTATCTCCAGTTGTTTCAAGGGTGTTATGAAAAGTTCTCTACATATATACATTTTTTTATGTAATACACACATCATTATGGAGGTGGGGGTCACTACTTGAGATAATTTGTACATCGCTCAGTGATTCTCAGCCTCTTTGGAATTTACTTATAACCACACACACATATTCCTACTTATATAAACATTCTCATGTAATCATGGTAATGACTCAAAGTCCTGTAACAAGGGAAGAACTCTCTTTGTCAGTTATAGCTGTTGGTACCTGAAAATAATCATTCAGCCTAGTTCCTTGTTACAAAACACAAGAGGTAGGACGTTCAAGAATTTTCCCTTTTTGAAGATACCAGTCATCCTTTCCCTAATCAAGAATGAGGGAAAGTATATATATTTTTTCTATTCCATTGAAGTTCTCGGAAGTGATATTGACTATAAATATTTCGGGGGCAACTACTATGTGCCCAACTAGTCCTGTTCCAGGCTTAATGGAAACCAGTAAAGACATGAATCCATGAGTCCGGTTCATAAGGAGTTTATAATATCGTTAGTTAAACAAGAGTTGGGAAACACAGGGAGAACAATGCAAGAGAGTTTGGAATTAAGTGCCAAATCATACCAAGTGCTAGAGCCAGGGTGTGTCTTTAATTCTTGTCATCCGGGTCCCTGTATGATGCTGCTATAAGTGTGGGGTTCACGTTGAGATCCCAGTAGCAATAAACACGTAACGTGGGAGGAGTCTTGAATGTAGAGATGAACAATACGGAATGTAACGGCTTCTCTTTTCTCTCTTGTGGACTTGCATTCAAACCAGGACAGTGCCTTAGAATGGATGTGCCCAACTGCTCTGTATCTATGCAATATTTTAATAAAGTGGAAATGTGTATGCTCTTCCTGCTTCAGTCATATTTATATGTGGTTTGCGCAACTCAGGGCCGCTTCCCTGAGCTGTGGCGACAGGCACTGCGACTGGCTCCTCCCACCCTACGTCGCAGTCCCCACCATGGTGCTGGGTTAGGCATCATTCTGAACATTTAATACAGTCAGTTTTAGCTGGGAGGCTTAGCTGCCATCATCGCATGAGCTCCCCCCGCCATCTATAGCCTAAACACACAACTGGATTTCGCTGGTGAGAGAATGTCTGTTACCTATTTCGTTGTTCTAGTATCCTGTATATAACAGGCATTAACCCATATTTGTGGCACTGAGTCAAGAAATAGGTGAAGTAGTTCTTGGAAACAGATGTCCCAGTGGATGTGCCTAATTCTATTTCTGAACGTTTCCAAAAGGTAATAGCAAAATACAGTCCCTACCTCCTCAGTGCCATGAAGGACAAAAACCAGCAGCCACCTCAGAAGTGCTCCGAGGGTTAAATGAAATGTTTCTTGTCCAGGCCTTACACGGTATAAGCTTTTCAATAGATACTCTGGATATTGTCTTCATTCTCTTCATTCTGTTTAATGATAAAAACACTTAAGTTACAGATTTTCCTCTAAATATGGCTTTAGTCACATTATAGGTAATGTCTGTATTAGGATTTTGCAGAGAAACTAAACCCATGGGGTGTGTGTGTGTGTGTGTGTGTGTGTGTGTGTAGAGAAAATGAGACAGATTGATTACGGAAATTGGCTCATACAGTCACGAAGATCGAGAAGTCCCGTGATCGGCTGTCTGCTAGCTGGAGAGCCAGGGGGGCTGCTGATACAATTCAATTCTAGTTGGAACATGTAACTCCCAGTCCGATGTGGTAACTCCCAGTCCAAGGTGGGGGGGTCGCAGGTGTAAGTCCCAGAGGCTGGAAATCACAGAACCAGGAGCTTTAGTGTTCAAGAGTAGGAACAGGACATCCTAACTCAAGGAGAGAGCAAGGCAATTTGCTCTTCCACTTTTTCACCCTTAAGCTTGGGTGCAGCCCACCCACCTGGTGAAGGCAGATCACTTTACTGAGACACTGAGTCAAAATGCTAATGATCTCTTTTGGTGACACTTCACGGACAAGTCCAGGAATAATGTTTTACCAGCTCTCTGGGCATCTCGTAGTCCAGTCAAGTTGGCACATTAAATTAATTACCACGGTGTTATTACTGATGATTTCAGAATTATTCATAATTGCAGTTTCCATTATAATTCCTCTTTGATTCAAAGCTATATGATATTGCCATTTTCTTTTTTAAAAATATTTTATTTATTTATTTGACAGAGAGAGAGAGAGATCACAAGTAGGCAGAGACGCAGGCAGAGAGAGAGAGGAGGAAGCAGGCTCCCTGCTGAGCAGAGAGCCTGATGCGGGGCTGATCCCAGGACCCTGAGATCATGATGTGAGCCGCCCAGGCGCCCTGCCATTTTCTTTTTAACTTTTTTTCGTTTTGCCACACTGTGATTAGAAAATGAGGTTCATCCTATTTCTGCTTTTAAAGTTCATTTAGGGGAAAAAAAGTTCATTTACATTAAAAAAAAAGATTTGAGAGCATGTGCACGCATGTGCGCATGCATGTGAGAGCAGGGGAGGGGAAAGGTAGGGGGAGAGGGATGGGGAAGCAGACTGCTCCATGAGGGGCTCAGTCTCAGGACGCTGAGACCATGACCTGAGCTGAAACCAAGTCGGGCACCTTAACTGACTGAGCCACCCAGTTGCCCCCATTGAGGTTTTTGTTTTTTTTCAAGAGTTATATGGGATAAAATTTGGTTAGTATCCTAAAGCCCTGGAAAACCAGGGTTCTAGATGTAAGGCAGACACTTAGAATACAGTCTTGGACCTTTCAGTTACTTTAATATCTTCAGGGGTGTCCTTGATGTGTGTGAAGGGGCAGTGAGACAGAAGAGATTGGCTGACTCCCCGTTCTGCCTCCCTGCATTTTTGGACCCCCTGTTCCCTCGGTGAAAGGTTTCTTTGCACTATGTTCTGGATGTCATATAGCATTTGTTACTAGGTGCCCAGCTATCAATGTACCCGGTCCCCTAATTCTGGAATTTTAACTACTGGGATTGAAGGGTGGTGGTAGCTGCTTTTCTTACCAGAGTGATGGATAAGTTAGTCTCTGTCCAGCCTTTTCCATCTTGCTTTGTCAGACCGGACTTCTCAGAGGTCTTACAAGGCCGAATTTCACATTCTTTGCGGATTGAAAGATATGAAAATAATATTTCTCTTTCCTCTGAATGAAGGAAACCCATCAGAACCCCCAATATACATGAAACACTGATACGCAAAATTGAAGTTTTATCTCCAAGGATTGCCTGAAATCCTGATTCATATGTTGAGGGGATTATGTTATTACTCATGTGTTAGGCAGATCCCATCCATGACCCTCCCTCTCCTGGACGCCTTACCACCTCTTCACCTTTCAACATGGCCTGCATTTTGTGTTCTTTTTATTTTTTTAAAAAAAGATTTTATTTATTTATTTATTTGTCAGAGAGAGAGAGAGAGAGAGAGAGAACGCTCACAAGCAGGCAGAGAGGCAGGCAGAGGTGGAGAGAGAAGCAGGCTCCCTGCCAAGCAAGGAGCCAGATTCGGGACTCGATCCCAGGACCCCGGGATCATGACCTGAGCCGAAGGCAGCAGCTTAGCCCACTGAGCCACCCAGGCGTCCTTGTGTTCTTTTTAAAATAATTTTTTAAAAAGATTTTATTTAGGGGTGCCTGGGTGGCTCAGTGGGTTGAGCCTCTGCCTTCGGCTCAGGTCATGATCTTGGGGTCCTGGGATAGAGCCCCGCATCAGGCTCTCTGCTCAGCAGGGAGCCTGCTTCCCCCTCTCTCTGCCTGCCTCTCTGTCTACTGGTGATCTCTCTCTCTCTCAAATAAATAAATAAAATCTTTTTAAAAAGATTTTATTTATTTATTTGAGAGAGAGAGAGAGTGATGGGGGGGTGATAGAGAAGCAGAGGGAGAGGGACAAGCAGACTCCAAGCTGAGCGTGGAGCCCGATGCGGGGCTCAATCCCATGACCCTGAGATCATGACCTGAGATGAAGTCAAGAGCTGGACACTCAACAGACTGAGCCACCCAGGCGCCCACCCATGGTCAGCATTTTGAAGTGCTACGTGCTGAAGAAGAATGTCTGGGATAAATAATATGCTGTACATCACGCCAGATTTTTTATGTCCCTTGAACTACTCACTTTGTCATAATCCCTTTCAAAACAAGATTCCTTTTCTCTGAGTTTCACCAAAGCCCCTGCTCTGACTCCCACATAAACTGACCTAGATTTCATGCATCTAGAGAAGTCAAAAGTGTGAAATACAGAAACCAAACCACCCCCTGAATGTAACATCCCTCAGCCTTCAACCACTCCAGCTGCTGAGGAACTATAAGAAGTGGAATAAATGTGTTGTGTTCACACCACCTTCCTTGACAGGGATGAATCCAAGCCAGGGCGCTCCTTCTACCCCCTTTGGAAATCTTCAGGTTTCTTTCAGACCTCCTTCTCCGTGTGCTGCATTCTGACAGTAAAATCTCCACACTTTGGAGTCTGGTTTTCCCTCAGAGGCTATGTGTTAAGTCTCTCATGGCTCTACGCTCTGATTCACCTCTTTGAAGGCCTCTGAGGTTAAGAGCATCAACAAATCTTTGGATTAATAGAGCCGTTGGACCAAGACCATAGCCCATATACAAGGCGAGGGGTTGGGGCGCCTGGGTGGCTCCATGGGTTAAGCCTCTGCCTTTGGGTCAGGTCATGATCTCAGGGTCCTGGGATCGAGCCCCACATTGGGTTCTTTGCTCAGTGGGGAGCCTGCTTCTCCCTCTGCCTGCCTCTCTGCCTACTTGTGATCTCTCTCTGTGTCAAATAAATAAATAAAATCTTAAAAAAAAAAGGCGAGGGGTCACTCATATTGGTATAAAGGTGGGACTGAAAATTCCATTCTTCAAGTGATGCCAGAAAGCCTCTTAGTACAAGTCATTCGTTCATAGTAAAGGTGTGTGTTACCACAGGATTTAGTCCTTAGTATGGAGAACTTGATTTGCCCTCAAGAAAATGGCTCACTCTCCTTTTCTCCTCTGCTAAAAGCCATTGGCTGTTGGTAGTCCCAACCCAGTTGTCGTTTGGGTCTTCTCAGAGGGACCCTTGCATTGCCTCAAAGGCGTATTCCTTATTGGAGCTTTACCTGTGAAGGCTCAGTCTTCTGCATTTCGCTTTACAAAACTCATTTACCCTTTCTTGTCTGCACCTGATAGTTTAACAGCCTTGTTCCCTTGAGGAGTAAACAATACATGGTTTCAGGTGGGTTTATAGGATTTGATTGTCTTTTTTTTTTTTTTAGATGGGGAGAGAGAGAATCTTAAGCAGGCTCCACACCCAGTGTGGGGCCCAACACGGGGCTCGATCTCACGACCCTGAGATCATGACCTGAGCCAAAACCAAGAGTCGATGCTTAATCGACTGAGCCACCCAGGAGCCCAATCTTACTTTTTAAAAGAAAAAAATGTTTATTTTAAATTTTAGGTAACGTACTATGCAATATTGGTTTCAGGAGTGTCTTTTTTTTTAAAAAAAAGATTTTATTTATTTGACAGAGAAAGATCGCAAGTAGGCAGAGAGGCAGGCAGAGAGAGAGAGAGAGAGAGAGAGAGAGGAGGAAGCAGGCTCCCTGCGCAGCAGAGAGCCCGACATGGGATTCGATCCCAGGACCCTGATCTGAGCTGAAGGCAGAGGCTTAACCCACTGAGCCACCCAGGCAGCCCTCAGGAGTGTCTTAGTTATGACTTGAAACCACATTGAATAAACTTATACAGAGGTGGTCGGCTTCTTGGTCATGGTCTAGTGGTTCCTGGCATAATCATGCTGGATGGGAGCTCTGTGTGGTTCAGGACATTTAGCAATTCTCCTGCTATCAAGCCTCTTCCTGCCCCTGCAGCAACCTGTAGCTCTGGGCCCTGGGGGGCACCAAGGAATAGCAGGTTCCTGCAGCCAGCCTGGAGACCTGGCCTGGGGCCGTGCTGGGGGCCCTAGTGTTTTCTCCCGGTGCCCTTGGATTCCAGCTCAGGAAAGGGTAAGGTTCACTCTACAACACAGTATGAAGCTGGCCTTGGGAGAAGTTTAAGTTAGAAGTGAGATAAGCATGGGGATGTTCAGTGGAGTAAGTTTAAGGTTGATCGTGAGACGACAAGAACGATGATAATACTGGGAACAGCTCCCGGTGGAGAGACAAGGAGCATTATGACCAAGACTCAAATAATGTGAATGTCCAATGTGCGACAACAGCACATTGGAGCTGCCTGGGAGGCCGGGGGCAGGGTGCTGCTCCCAAGGGACAGTGGGCAGCTCCTCTCCCCCTCCTCTGTCTGTACTCAGTGACCAGGTCCCCTACAGAAATCACGTCAGCCCTGGATCATTGAATGAACTGAAGAAGGAATATAGCGTTGATTACAAATGTCTTAATGATGAGCAAAATTGGCAGGAAAAATTATATTAAGACAAGTGATCATGGAAACAACTGAATCTCAGCAGTCTGGAACAGATTTTGGAGGCCAGGAGGGAATCTACCCTCTCAACACACGATGCCGGGCCCCTAGGGCCCAACCAGAAGCCCTTTAGCCCTTCTGCCAAAGGTTCTGCCCCGTGCCAGGTGCTTCTGAGCGGGGGTGGGGTGGGGTGGGGTAGGGGGTGGGGTGTTGGGGGGCCGTGGTTAACGGGGGTGGGGAGGTGGCGGGGGGGGGGAGTGCAATGCAGAGGTCAGACTGGTCTGCATTCAAGCCCTGCTTCAGCTCGCGTTTCTGCAGCCGGCCCAGGCGCTGGACGAGGCTCCCCAGCCATAAGTCTGGAGCGCGCGGTCACCTTCAGGCGGGGGCGTCAGTGACTGTGACCCCCGAGCAACAGAGGCTGCAGCCTTGGGTTATTCCATCTGCAAACGCACACTGTTCGGGCAGTAGAAGCTGCAGAGACGGCTGAGTCTTCCGAATCAGGAGATGTCATCAGGCCCCATAAATGTGGAGGAATCCTTTCCTGAAGACCCTTTTTAGAAAAAGACCGAGCTTCCCTCTGCCGTGCCTGGCGTTCCCAAGGCTGAAGAAGAAAAAATCCAAGAAATGAGAGCTACCCCTCCTGTGGCTTCCGTGGCTGCGCTGGCGGGCCTGTGCCAGACGCTCCCACTAGGGGGCAGTAGTAGCAGCACTAGCTTTCTCCGGTTCCACGGACGCAGCGCAGGCTCAGCCTGAAATTATTCCATGTGAAAATGCATCATGAATACCGAACCCATGTATCACAAAATGAAATGTGAATGTTAAAGTGAGAAATTCATTGAGCGCTGTCGTAGACTTCGGAAAAGTAACAATTTTTCTTACTGCATATAGAAGAAAATTGGGGGTAAAAATAAACAAGGGACAGTTTTTCCTATTTATATACATTTTTATATTTTTAAGATTTTATTTATTTTTTAAAGAGAGAGGTAATGAGAGAGAGCATGAGTGGCGGGCGGGGAGAGGGAGAAGCAGACTCTTCACTGAGCAGAAAGCCCGATGAAGGGCTTGATCTCAGCACCCCGAGATCATGACCTGAGCCGAAGGTAGATGCTTAACCCACTGAGCCACCCAGGCGCCCCTTCTAAATATATTTTAAATATTTTATTTATTTGTTTGAGAGAGAGGTGCAGAGGAAGAGGGAGCAAGAGTCCTAAGCAAACTTCGTGCTGAGCACTGAGCCGGACACAGGGCTGGATTTCACAACCCTGAGATCACCCCTGGAGCCAAAACCAAGAGTCGCACACTTAACTGACCCAGGCACCCCGTTTTCTAAATGTAGTTTAAATGTAATTGTTCTCACTACTCCTTACTGAGTTAATTTGTGCTGCAGGATTTTTATTTTTAAAAAATATTTTAAAATTATGTATTTATTTGACAGAGCAGGAGCAGGGGGAGAGGGAGAAGCAGGGGAGAGAAAGAGAAGCAGGCTCCCCGCTGAGCAGGGAGCTCTCCTCGAAGCTGGATCCCAGGACCTGGAGATCATAATCTGAGCCAAAGACAGATGCTTAACCAACTGAGCCACCCAGGCGCTCCTGCAGGGGGCCTCTAAAAGAGAATGGAAAAATTTATTTTTAAACTACAGCAATTCAACAGATTATTTTATTTTAAATATTAAGCACTAAACAGATACAGTCACATCTACTTTTTTTTATTAATTTCTTTTCAGCGTAACAGAATTCATTGTTTATGCACCACACTCAGTGCTCCACGCCATATGTGCCCCCCATAATACCCACCACCTGGCTCCCCCAACCTCGCACCCCCTCACATTTACTTTTTAAAATGACCTCCATGAAGTAGATTAACGTTCAGAGTGAGACAGCCAGTATGGGTGGCACTCGGAATAAATTGGGGGTTCAGGGTTTGATAACAGGTGACCAGTGGAGTGAAATTAAGATTCAGGTTGAAAGCAGAAGCATGAAGACGACCACTTATTCCTTGTATGACAAAAGCAGGCAACTTTCAATGGGATCAAGGTTATGGTCCAGTGTGAGACACTAAGCATTAAGATGAGCAATGGAAAAAGGCTGTCCTCAATCCTGAAGATGTCTATGGGAATGTTCAGGTTCACTGGGCGACAAAAGCCATTAGATGGCTGCTCGAGAGAGGATTGTTGCAGCGTAACACAAGGCTAATGACAAATGCCGGAGTGAATTTACTCCTCAGTGTGACACAGAGAGCATCAAGCTGTTTGCTGGCTGACGTTAGGTTTGGTGTGACACACCAAGAAAGAAGGTTACTGGGGGAATAAAGTTTAGTGAGACACAACAACCATGAACTTGATGTCCGGAGTAAGGCAAAGAGTTTGAGTGTGACCACAAGCTAGAAGATCACTGCAGGGATAGGCTAATGAAGAAGATGGCTGATGGATTATGGTTAAGGATCAGAGTGAGACAACAGCATGAAGATGGCAGCTGGAATGAGGTTCATGTTCAGTGTGAGTCAGTGATTGTAGGGATAACCACTGAATTCAGGTTATTTTTAGCATGCAACAAAAAGCTGGGATGGGAGGTCTAGGCTTCCAGTTATGGAATGAATGTTACAGGGATGGAAGGCACAGCATGGGGACTATAGCCAGCAGTACTGGACTAGCGTTGCATAGTGACAGATGGCAGCCACACTTGTGCGGAGAACAGCATAATGTATAGACTGGTCCAATCACTATGTCGTACACCTGAAACTAATGTAACATTCTGTGCCAACTAGACTTCAATCAAAAAAAGACAGAGTTCTAGAACTCGAAAAAACAATTTGAATAATACATAAATTATGCTTAAAATGAAAAAAGAAAAGCTAGGAATTGAGTGCTGGAAGACAGTGGTAGTTGCTGTGAGAAATGAGTGTGCTGATCTGATTTCTGCTGGAATGAAGATGTGGCTCAGCGTGACACACAAGCACATGGATGATTAACGTTCAACACGTGGCAGTGTGTATGACGACATCTGCCGGAATAAGCGTCCGCTTCAGTGTGCAACCAAGAAGCAAGTTGATGAATTACGAAAATGGTACAGCTTCAGTGCGAGGCAACAAGATGAAGATGACTGCTGGAGGAAGGTTAGGCTTCAGTGTGAGAAGACGAGCGTGAACATGGCCTCTGGGATAAGGTCATGTGAGACTGCAGTGATGCAGAAGACCACTGGAGTACAGATAAGGTTGATTGTGAGGCATCAAGCCTGAAGCTGACCCCTGTCATCAGGCTGTGGTTCGGTGGGAGTCCACAAACCCGAAGATGATCCCTGGGGTCAGGGTAAGGGTAAGTGTCATAAGATCGAACCTTGTCAGGATCATGATTGCTTGAATCAGGTTACGGTTGAACAAGAGACAACAGGCGTTGTCATGGCCACGGGTGTTAGATGAAAGCTCCTCATGAGACAGCCAGCATGATGGGGATGGCTGGAGCAACGGTGAGCTTCAGTATGACACAAAATGGGTGAAGATGACCAGTGGAAGAATGTTTTGCCTCATGGGAGATATGAAGCATTCAGTCGACCGCTGGGATAAAGTGAATTATACAGTCTAAACAAGAGCATGAAGAAGAAGAGGAAAGATCTGTGTCCTAAGATGGCTGAGCGAGCCAGCAGGGGAGTCCCAGTCCCTGCCCCAGGTCTCTTATGGGTTCTTCTCCCTGCTCTGCTTCCCATGTGCACCAAAAGTGTGAAGTATGCAGAAGTAGAAGTGTATCAATTACCCCCCTTGCTTGTGCTCGGGGCTCAGACCTTTGGAGATCACTCTCCTCTGAGCCCGCTGGTGTTAAATAAACCTCTGATCCTCCAAGATCTCCGAGTGCTGCTTGGTTCTTCCATGGGATGATCCAGTCCAGGTTCCTTAACAAAGAAGATGCTGAAATAAGTTTGAGGTCCAGTGAGTGGCAACCGGGATGAAGACAAGTGCTGGGATACAGTTAAGGTTCACCAAGGCAACACAAACCACCAAGTACTGGTGGGGAAAGGCCAAAGCTCAGTCTGACCCCAAAAACATTAACATCACTGGAATACTGTTAGGTTTAAAGTGTGTCAACAATCTAGAATACTATTGATGGGATAGGTTAAGATTCTGTGTGGCACAGAGGCACCGGGGTGGGGCATTTAGTTAAGCGTCAGACTCTTGGTTTTGGCTCAGGTCGTGATCTCAGGGTTGTGGGATCAAGCCCCGGGTCAGGCTCGTGCTCAGTGTGGAGTCTGCTTGGGACTCTCTCTCTCTCCCTCTGCCCCTCCTCCTGCTCTCTGTTTCTCTCTCTCTCTCTCTCTCACATAAAAATAAATAAATCTTAAAAAAAAAACATTCAGTGTGGCATAACTACCAAGAAGACGTCTGTTGGAATAAAGGGGCAACATTCAGGTGAGACAAACAGCATGACGATGGAAGAGGACTGCTGGGGTAGGAGCAGTGTTTGGCAGCAGATAATAACGAGGAGAACGACCGCCAGAATAATTTGAAGTTGTGTGTTTGACCCCAGCACGGCGATGAAGGCTGAAATAAGGCAATTCATTCAGTGAAAGACCACAGGCATGAAGACAACCACTTCAAAGGCTCACACTGCACTGTGGGCCAGGAACAAAGATGAGCATCCCAGTGAGGTCAAGTTGCAGTGGGAGGCGGCCAGCACAGTGCGGTCTCCTGAATAAGGAGCTTCGCTGTGAGGTAGTAAACACGACAAGAGAGGCTGCAGTAAGGGGAGGGTTCGCTGTAACCCAACAGACATGAGGATGGCTGCTGGAATAATTTTACGGTCCCACGGGAGACTATGGGCAGCAAAATGGCTACTAGAGAAGACTAAGGTTCGATGTGTGACAGCTAGCACATAGACGGTGACTGGAACGAGGAGGGCATCAAATATGATGATTAATGCTGGAATAGTCAATCTCCTGAGGAGATTAAAGGGAGATAAAAGTGGTTGTGTATCCCATAGGGGCTTTGAAAAGATTAAGTGAGACAGATGAGGAGCTGAGTACAGTTCTTGGTCCTAGTTAGGCTTTGAGTAATCAGGGGCTCTGGCTGTCTCCTTGTTACCATCACCACCATCAAATGGTCATTTCCAGCAAGATAGTGCCTCTTTTTCTTTTTTTTTTTTTGAAACATTTTGATTTTTTGGATTTTTTTTTTTTTTGAAAGAGAGAGTGCATGTGTGAGCAGGTAGTGGGGCAGAGGAAGAGGGAGAGAGAGAATCCCAAGCAGGCTCCATGCTCAGCACGGAACCTGACACAGGGCTCGATTTCAGGACCATGAGATCAGGACCTGAGTCGAAATCAAGAGTTGGACGCTTCACTGACCGAGCAGCCCAGGCGGCCCTAGTGCCGCTTTCAAAAGGACAGTTGCTTCGTGGGTTCCTGTGTTGACTGGTTTCATAGGAACCCCTTCTCTCTCAGGAAAGAATACACATAGCTACATTCCCCCCCACACCCAAGGCTAATGTTTCCCACCTGTGGTTGGAACCTAAGGTCCAGAAAAAAAAAACTAGTCATTAGGAGGATTGAAGGTGGCACTCGGGGTGGCAAGTATAGGCCTGAAATTTCCAGCAGAGGGCAGAGGGGAGGAGTGCCTTCCCCTCCACCCCTGCCCCCACATATAATTTTTTCTTGTCTTCTACTGTTGGCATATACCCTCACCTCACAAGGATCCTGAGAGAGACAGCTACTCAGCAGCCAAGGGGGAGATGGCAAAAACAAAAAATTGGGTTTGTTGGGTCGATCGTATATGTATTTATTTATTTATTCATTTATTTATTTATGTTAATTTTTATTATTTGTCTAAGGTAAGCTCCACACCCAACATGTGGCTGGAACTCATGACCCTGAGATCAGTCATATGCTCCACCTACTGGACCAGCCAGGCGCCCCATAGATGGTACATTTAGAGAAGGGATAGAGTTACCCTCTTGAGTGGGAGGCTACACAGGTTCCTTGGTGCCCTAGGAACAGTCCTGGTCTCTCTCTGCACCTTTCCCACAACGCTTCTAGATGCCCCCCGCTGGTGAAATCCTTGCCAAGACCTCAATTACTGCATCATCAGATGGAGAAGGGTCCAAGCAAGGTATGACTGGGAGGAGAGCTCTGGCAGAAGCTCGTAAGTCTGCTTTTTGGAAATCTGCC
This sequence comes from Lontra canadensis, assembly GCF_010015895.1. Taxonomy (NCBI): domain Eukaryota; kingdom Metazoa; phylum Chordata; class Mammalia; order Carnivora; family Mustelidae; genus Lontra; species Lontra canadensis. Next base: position 600,262 of record NW_022631217.1, read on the forward strand.
CTTTACTAGGCTAGTCTGTGACACTTTACGCAATAGCATGGTAGAGACACAAAGACTTTCTGCCCAATCTAACTGGAGAGTAAGGGAAGCTTAACTCCAAATATGCTAAAATGCTAACAGTGGGTATAATTCTAGGTAGGTGGATTTTTGGTGATTTTATTTTATTTTATTCTATTTATTTATATTTTTTTCAAAGCAGGCTCCATGCCCAGTATGGAGCCCAACACAGAGCTCAAACTCACGACAGTGAGATCAAGACCTAAGCCAAGATCAAGAGTAGGACACTTGACCAACTTGGCCACCCAGGCACCCCAATTTTTGGTGATTTTAAATCTCATTATATACTTCTGAAGCCTCTAGACCTTCTACCTAAGCACATATCACATCTATTGTTTGAAAAGCTAAAATGTTAAAAAGGACAAAAATTGAGCACATTCAGACTTTTTGGACGTTGTGCTGTTTCATCAATTACTAGCACAAGGGCCTCCCCCCACTAGGTAGTCCAGAGGGTTTAAGTCAATGGCCTTGTCTTAAGGCCTCAGTGGTCATTCATTCTCTTGTCAGTAAGGATGATAGTAAAGAGAAGGACAACACACTTAATCCGGTACTTTGTTTGCTGTGGGGTACATCACCCCTAATTTATAGCAAATGAACAGTCCCACCAGTGAGGAAACACCCACTGAGTGGAATATCCATGGGTGAAAAGACAAAAGCTTGTCTAAGAGTCAACTCCTTGAGAGTGATCCAAGGAGGAAAGTAACCTCCTTCCCTTTCCCTGGGGGAGTGGTCTTCCAGTTTTGGGATTGCCACCAATTAGAGTATCCCTTCCTGGACTCTCCTTTGCCCTTTTTAACTTTAATTTATTTTTTAAAGAATTTATTTATTAAATAAAGAATTTATTTAAATTCTTTTTTTAATAAAGATTTTATTTATTTATTTGACAGACGGAGATCACAAGTAGGCAGAAAAGTAGGCAGAGAGAGAGGAGGAAGAAGGCTTCCCGCCGAGCAGAGAGCCTGATGCGGGGCTCGGTCCCAGGACCCTGAGATCATGACCTGAGCAGAGGCTTTAACCCACTGAGCCACCCAGGGGCCCCAATTTATTTAAATTCTTTAGTGCACACACACAAGTGGGGCATGGACCAGAGGGAGAGGGACAAGAAGACTCCACACTGATTTCAGAGCCCAACTCGGGGTTCGATCTCACGACCCTGAGATCATGACCTGAGCTGAAATCAAGAGTCAGATGCTCCACCATCTGAGCCACCCAGGCACCCCTGCCCTCTTTTAAATGCCAGTTCTCAATGGGATTGCTCATTAAACCAAATCAGTCAGGGAGGCCTTCCCCCAGCCTACGATAAAGGCACTCAAGATGACTGAGTTTATTAGGTAAAAGAGTTTTTGTTTGTTTCAAGTTTTTACTTATTTATTTGACAGAGACAGAGAGTACAAGCAGGGGGAGCAGCAGAGGGAGAGGGAGAAACAGACTTCCCATGGGGCAGGGAGCCGGACATGGGGCTCGATCCCAGGATCCCAGGATCATGACCTGATCTGAAGGCAGATGCTTAACCAACAGAGCCACCCAGGCACCTGGTAAAAGAGGTTTTAAAGATACATTTCTCTTTCACAACTTTCTTGCCCTAGCAAATAAGCAACATTTTGGTCAAGAGCCGATGATGAATCTGGGTGGTGACTGGCCCTTGTTCACCATCAAGGCACCTGGCACATGAACTTGGCTGCCACAGTTCAAATTAGTGGTTCAGGCTTCAACTTTTTCTAAATACATAAGGCCTCAGCTTTTCACAGGTGGAAAGTAAGAATGATCCCCACCTTCCTAGGTTTTTACATTATTTAATCAATTGTAATAAATCTAAAGTCTTTTCAATGTCAAAGTCCTCTGTAAAACTGAGGTCAGGTGTTTGATTTCTGGTCAAATAGAAATATATAGGTTTGAATCTCAGGTGCAGAAGCAAAGCCCCGGGCTCAGTTTGAGGCTTTGCTATTGGTTTCTTGGAATGCCTAGTAATTCCTGAACGGAGACTTCTCCTTTTCATTTTGCACAGAGGACCTGCCAATTCTGTAGCTTTTCCTGACCTCAGAGGCATGACGTCACCCTGGCAATCAAATCCGTGCCTCCAGAAAACCAGACTAGCTAGAGATGTCTGTTGAGAATGAAGGTCAAAGTTCTCTTTGAGAACATTTTCCTAACAGTTTGTTACTGAGTCTAACCTGAGTCTCAAAGTGTCAAGTCTTCACCTAATCTTCATTGCATTAATGACCGCCCAGAAAAGAAGTGACCTTATATAAGAAGGGAAAGAGCAGAAAGCTTTCTGCCACTGCCTGTTAACAGGCACCGTGGGCCCGTGTGGTGTCCCCATCCTGGGTAGTCCTCCCAGGTGCTGGGCGCTGAGCCACAGAAGCCTCCACTTAAAGTGTCCAAGTAGTGCATGACGGAATGCGGCTCAGCACAAGAAGGAGCCTGGGGTCCTGGGCCACCTCTTGTTTCAGAGCAAGATTATAGAATTGTGGTTTCCGAAGAGAAGCCCTTTGCATCCCCAAGGAAAGCGTCTGGCCCTGGGAAAAGACACAAACAATGAAAGGAAATGATGACAGATTGTGAAGAGCTTGGATGGGGAGTGAGGGGGTTGGGAGGCGGGGAGCGGGAAGAAGACGGGGTAGGAAGAAATGCTTGACTAGGCACCGTTCATGTGCTGCCCCCAAATATAGATTAAGGATATGAGGCTACTGATACCTTGACTATCTCCTGCATGCCAGGCACCTTACAAAGATAATCACCCCGGGTCCTCGCAACATTCCTCATGGCACAGCGTGATTCCCATTTCATGGCTGAGGAAATTCATGCTTGAAGCTGAGGTTTCCTGGGAATGAGCCAAGGGGCTTCCAGATGCGGCGGACATGGGGGACTTGTGAATAAGACATGATTTGTGGTTCCAGCAATGTCTGCAAAGCAAAAATAAAATTAAATAAAAAAAATGGACGATCTATCAAAGGTGAAGGTTAGAGTGATACTCATGTATTTATTACTTTGATTGTCAGCCTATGCCTCCAAGACCCCCAACAGCGCCCACCCCACACCACCACTGCAGGGAGAGGCTGGGCAGACCACCACTCTCTGCTCTCCACTTGGTCCGCCGGTCCCATCTTTTCCCTTTCTCCTAGATAGAGCTGGCTTTGAAGGACATTTGGATCCACATCCTGACCCCCACAACAAAGGCACCTGAGTGGTACTCCCACAATCCCATCCAGCCCATCTTCCTGCTGCTTCCTGCTATGGCAAGGCTTTCTGGAAAAAAAGGAGAAAAATAAAGATCAAAACTTGGGTGCCAAAGAAAAGCATGGAGGACCATAGGGGAAGGGAGGGAAAAATCGAATGGGAAGAAATCAGAGAGGGAGACAAACCATGAGAGACTCTGGACTTCAGGAAACAAACTGAGGGTTGAGGGGGAAGGGGAATAAGAACTGGAGAAAGGAGTCTCCACACAATAAAAAAGTAGGTTGTAGAAATGCCCAGTAGTGACCCTACCACTGCTGGTAACTCCCATGTCTAGAGACCCAGAAATGGAATTTCAGCACCATCTTTAATGATGGCCCAGGAGACAGGAGAGAGGGGCTACCCTCTGCCCAATGCCCCTCACCTCTCACTACATAGAGATGCACTTCCTTGTCTGGCTGGTCTCGATCAACAGTTCTGGTTCTACTCTCCTCACATGAGAAGGCCAGAGGCTGACCAGTGCTGGACTTTTTCTCTAAAGATTTTATTTATTTATTTGACAGAGAGAGAGCATACAAGTATGCAGAACCACAGGCAGAGGGAGAGGGAGAAGCAGACTCCCCACTGAGCAGGGAGCCCGATGTGGGACTCGATCCAGGACCCTGGGATCATGACCTGAGCCGAAGGTAGACGCTTGACTGACTGAGCCACCCAGGCGCCCCAGTGCTGGACTTTTTCCATCAGCTGTTCCTGCAGCCCTGACTTGTCATTGCATCTCTGGCAGCGGCTATGTCCATCCAACATTGTAGCTTCTGGTGGAGTGGGGACTTCCTCCTGTGAATCTGTTGTGACAGAATGCATCAGTGGTTAAGTGAGCTTAGAAAAGCATGAGAGGCAGAAATTACAAAGGGACCAGAGGAGACTCGAGGGTGGTATATGTATTCACTTGAGCGAGGTGATGGTTTCAAGGGGATATGCGTGTGACAAAACTGATGAAATTATACACGTTAAACATGCCACATATATGGGATGTCAGTTATACATGAATAACGGTGTCTGATAAATGAAATGAACCTTGTCTCTTATCTCAGGCCGTACACATATATTATTATTTTTCAGAGTGGGAAAGTTCTCTGCCCGTGTGCAGAAGCTTCGGGAAGCTCCACCCTCCCACTCTCTTGACAGACCTTTGCATGGTGGGTCAAAAGTGCCCAGCCACCACTCATGCTGGATGGAGGAAGACCAAAAATTGTTCTAAAATGGGTAATAGATCGGGGTGCCTCGGTGGCAAAGTCAGTTAAGCATCCAGCTCTTGGTTTCGGCTCAGGTTGGGTGGTGGGATCAAGCCCTTTGTTGGGCTCCGCACTCAGATTCTTTCCCTGTGCCCCTCCCTTCACTTACACACACATGTGGGCACACACTCTCTCTCAGTCTGTCTCCCTCAAATAAATAAATAAATCTTTAATCGAATAATAAAATGGGTAACAGCGCAAAGTGAAACACTGAGACTAAAAAACTTCGAAAATGAAGCATACAAGAAGATTGTGGTAACTTTGGGACCGGCACAGATTTCTTACATAGGACCAAACACCATGCACCCCAAAGAAAGCACTGATCCATGAAGCTTTATCAAAATTAAAAACTTCTGGTCTTTGAAACTGTCGAGAGCAAGATAGAGTCACTCCTGTCAAGCAGGGGCCTGTGTCAAGCAATGATGGCACAGCTAAGACCAGATATCACGAGACCAGCATCAGCAGGTGACACACTCAGCCGAAGGCTCTCCCCAATCGATCTTGGAATAGACGTGAGATCCTTGGCTGCTGGAACATCAGAAACAGTGAACCCCGAGAGCTGACCCGAACCGGACCCAACCTTATCTCAACTGCACACCCACAGACTGACTTCCCTTTTGTTTCCTTAGCTTCCTACGCTCCCCCCACCATTCTATCTTACTTGTCTTGTGACTTGTCTTGTGCTTTGCTTTTTGTGCCGTGTAAGAAGCCAAGTCAAACACGTGATGAAATGACATGGAGTTTGGGATCCTGAACCTGTTTTTTAATTATGTTAGCTTTGCTCGAGGACGCAATAAAGGGGACACTGTGGAAAGACACAAGCCACGTGTGCTAGTCATATCATGCTCATGACAGAAATACACAGCAAAAATTAAAAGGCAAGCTACAGCCTGGGACAAAATATTTGCAAAACATCTATCCCAGAAAGGCTTGGTATCTAAAGTAGGTAAAGGCCTCTTACAACTCAGTAATAGACAGCCTAACCTTTAAAAGGGGGTAAAAGATTTGGATGGCCACTTTAGGAGAAAATAGATACTGAATAGCAAACAAGCCTATGAAAAGATACTTGGCATCATTAGTCATAAGGGAAATGCAAAAGAAAACCACAGTGAGATATCAGACGCACCCCTTAGGATGGCTAAAATTAAAAAGACTCACACTAAAAAAAAAAAAAAAGACACTAGCGAGCTTGCTATTCAATGTTAAGTCAGTGAGTCCCGCCCACGTTCAAGGTGGTGAAGCCAAATCTGTGATGACAGAAAACAGACCAGGGGTGGCCTGGGTGTGGGTGTGAGGGGTGGGAGGAGAGGGGGAGGGGAGGAGGGACTGGGAGGGGCACCAGGGCACTTTCTGTTGTGATGGAATGTTCCCTATCTTGATTGTAGTGAGGACTACACAGATGTGTCACTTAAACAGAACTCCTCAAAATAATAGAGTTGCATTTCATTGTATGTTGATGGTTCCTCAAACATAGAAAAACTCTGAAACCTGGAAGTAAGGCTGCCCGGGGAACTGCCCAAGGAAGGACATGACAATGAGTTTCTCGGGTTGGCCCTCGCCCGCCATATATGCCTAATGCGCTGCTGGAAAAGCCAGCAGCCCCGAACTGCTAGCGAAGAAAAGCTTCAAGAAAAGCTTGTTCCCTGGCCCAAGGCTGGGAAAAGGGTGACCTAACAGAATAGGACACCTTGTGTGTGTGTGTTTAAGATTTTATTTAATTATTTGAGAGAGAGAGAAAGAGAGAAAGAACACAAAAATGAGGGGGTAGGAGGGAATCAGACTGTCCACTGAGCAGAGAGCGTGACATTCTGGGCTCAAACTCAGGACCTTGGGATCGCGACCTGAGCCGAAGGCAGATGCTTAACCGACTGAGCCACCCAGGCACCCCAACGGGACACCTTTTGGACAATACCCACCTTCCTCCTCTCAGTTTCAGCAGGGTGGGTGGGGAGCCGACCTTCAATCCCCCCTCCATGACCCCCTCCTGACAACAGGCAGAACTAGACTTCTGCTTTCCCACTCACCATCAACCACCAATTCCATATTCAGCGCATATATCCTTCAAGAATGAGGCGAATCAAGGACATTCTCAGATGAAGGAAACCCAAGAGAATCGGTTGCCAGAAGACCTACCCTTAAAGAATGGCTACGGGGAAGCCCCTAAAATCAGAAAAGAAATGATAAGGCAAGGAGGATGGCACTCCAGGCTGTAAGGCAGATGGATGGAGTGAGAAAAGGTAGCAGCAAATAGAATAGAATCACCATCACCTCATGAGTTTTTAAGAGCCTGTTTTGTTGTTGTTGTTGTTGTTGCTATTGTTTTACTGAGAGAGAGAGGGGAGGGCATGAGGGGGAGAAGGCCAGAGGGAGAAGCAGACTCCCCGCTGAGTGGGGAGCCGGATGAGGGACTCAATCCTGAGAATCCAGGGTCATGACCTGACCTGAAGGTAGTCGCCCAACCAACTGAGCCACCCAGGCACCCAAGATCCTGTTTTATGGTTAAAGGAAAAGCTATAACATCATCCGATGTGGACTCAGTATACATAGAGGAAAATAGCCAAGCTATTTCTATTTAAAGGGGAGGAGGATAAAGGGACCTCAATTGGAGTAATTCTCTCTATGTCACTCCACGGCTTTAAGGGTTGATACCAGTAAACTGTGATAGGTACACAGGTATATTACATTGAAAAACTATAAAATAAATACTAAAAGTATAAAATACGGAAAACAAAATGATACAAATCTATACAGAGAGATATACTAAAAAACACTATAAATAAATAAAAATGGGATTCCTAAAACATGCTCAAGTATCTTATAAGAAGATAAGAAAAATGAAAGAGGAATAAGAAACAAAATGAACAAATGGAAAACTGTAAAATGACAGACTTAAGCTCTAACATATCAATGATTACTTTAAATGTAAGTGGTGTAAGAATGACAATCAAAAGAAATTAACAGAGTAGCTTTTTTTTACAAACATCATCCAACTCTATGCTGTCTACAAGAGTGTCACTACAAATTTTACATTAAAGATTTATTCACTTTTAAGCATAATTTTATGCTTCTTATACAAAAAATATGCTTCCAAATAAATTACAAAATAGAATTGCTTAACTTTGTAATGAACATAAACATGAGTGAACTTGGAAGCAAAAGAGCCTAGAATTGTAAAGGATTGTTCAGGCCACTAAAGTTTAATGGCCTTATCAGAAAATTTAATTTAACAATATCCCTAACCAATGATTAATTTCCAGATGGTTCTAGGACACTTAAGATGATGGGAGCCTCATTACTTCTTAGGGCTGTCCATTTCTTATGTTGGCCAAGAACAGTTTCAGCTGATTGTTCTAAATTCTAAAACATGGAATAGTAAAGCAGTAGGTTTTTTTTTAAGATTTTATTTATTTATTTGACAGAGAGAGACACAGTGAGAGAGGGAACACAAGCAGGGTGGGTGGGAGAGGGAGAAGTAGGCTTCCTGCCAAGCAGGGATCCTGATGTGGGGCTTGATCCCAGGACCCCAGGATCATGACCTGAACTGAAGGCAGACACTTAATGACTGAGCCACCCAGGCACCCCATAGTAAAGCAGTAGTTTAATCCCTTTTGAGCACAGTAGACCTTCAAGTGTTTTTAAAAAAGATTTTATTTTTAAGTAATCTACACCCAGCATGGGACTCCAACTTACAACACCCCCATAATCCTCCAACCCTCCCCCAATCAAAGTCATGTGCTCTACCGACCAAACCAGCCAGGTGCCCTGACCTTCAGGTACGTACGTATGTATGTATGTATGTATTTTTAAATATTTTATTTATTTATTTGAGAGAGAGAGCGACACAGAGATAGCAACAGAGAGCACAAGTGGGGACGAGAGGGAGAAGCAGGTTGTCCCTGACATCTCTGATTTTTAAAAAATATTTTATTTATTTTGTTTGAGAGAGAGAGAGAGAGAGAGCACAAGCAGGGGGAGAAGCAGAGGGAGAGGGAGAAGATGGATGTGGGGCCCTATCCCAGGACCCTGGGATCATGACCTGAGCCAAAGGCAGACGCTTATGGCAGACAATTAACTGACTGAGTGACCCAGACTCTCGGACCATTGAGTATTTGAAGAGCTGTCACATCTCCTTTATAAGTCTATGTTCTCTAAATTATGAACATTTCTTTCAGTCATTCATCACAAGACATGGATCTAGTTCTTTTACCACCCACACTGGCTTCCTCTGGAGACATGGCAGAGTAGTGCTCTTCTTAAAATCAGAAAATAAACCTAAAAATATTTAAGAGAATTGAAAACATCCAGAGTTCGATTTCTGATCACAATGGGCTCAAACTAGAAATTAATAGCAGAAAATTAACCAGAAAATATCCAAACATGTGGAAAATAAACAACACACTTCTAATGAATTCTACAAAATTTCTACATAGTAACCATGAGCATGTGGAAACTGAAATTTAAAAAGTATCATTTATAATTGCTTCAAAGAGAAGGAATGCTGAGGAATACATTTATTAAACTTGTATAGGATCAAATGCAGAAAACTACAAATTTTGATGAAAGGAATCAAAGATCTACGTAAATAAATAAAGAGACACACTATGTTCATGAATTGGAAGACTAAAAACAGAAATAATGTCAATTCTCCCTGTAAGTGGTCTATAAGTTTAACACTATTTATAGCATAGGTTAGATTTTCTAAACACATAAACACACATAAATCAATTGGACCTCATCAAAATTTAAAAATCTAGCTCTGAGAATCAAGAATGAAAAGACAACCTGCAGACTGGAAGGAAAATATTTGCAAACTACATGTTTGACAAAGGACTCACATGTAGAATATATAATGAACTCACAAAACTTAATAAAAAACAAATGGCTCAATTAGAAAATGACAAAAGACATCTCACTGAAGAGGAAATACAGATAGGAAATAAGCACGTAAAGAGATTTTTGCCATCATTAGCCATCAGGGAAATACAAATTAAAACCACAATGAAAGATCACTCCATCAGAACAGCAAAAATGAAAACAAAACTACAACAAACAAACAGTGATAATACCCTGTGCTGACGAAGTTGCAGAGAAACTGGATATATTCATAAATTGCTGATGGCAAAATAAAATGTTACAGCCACTCTGGAAAAATAGTTTGGCAGAGTTGGAAAACCAAACATGTCCTTACTATACAACCCAACAATTGAATTTTGGAGCATTTATGCAGATAAAAAATTTTGTTTCCATGAAAACCTATAAACAAATACTCATGGTAACTTTATCCCTAATGGCAAACACTGGAAACAACCCTGATGGCCTTCATGGGTGAATGACACACAAACTATGAAGCAACCATACCAAAGAACACTACTTGGCAATAAAAAGAAATGAACTATAGGGGCTCCTGCAAGGTACAGTCGGTTGAGCACCAGACTCTTGGTTTTGGCTCAGATCATGATCTCAAGGGTCATGAGATGGCGCCCCCAGACGGGCTCTGCACTCAGCCAGGAGTCTGCCCGAGATTCTCTCCCTCTGTCCTCCCTCTGTGCATGTGCACGCTCTCTCTCTCCCTCTCAAATAAATAAATAAATAAATCCTTAAACTATAGCTTTTCATTTAAAAAAAAAAGAAATGAACTATATGCTATATCTATATCCATAGTGGAATTGCATAGAGCTACACACACACGCACACACTCGAATGAGTAAACCGGGGGAAACAAGACAGAAACAAGACAGATAGACGTGTTAATATCCTGATTTTGATACTGTACCACTTTAGAGAGATGTTATGACTGTGTGAAAGTAGGAAAAAGTACGTGGGATCTCTCTGTACTTTTTCTCACAACCGCATGTAAATCTATGATTATCTCAAAATAAAACTAAAAATTCAATTGCAGTTCTATATACTAACAATGAACATGTGGAAACCGAAATTAAACACATAGTACTACTTACAGTCACTCCAAACAAAGTGAAATAGATATGACTCTAGCAAAATATGTACACGTGGCTGAGTGAGTACTGATGGAATATTTTTGTATCTTGATTGTAGTGGTGATTACAGAAATCCCGACATGGGACGAAATGGATGGAGATACACACACACACACACACACACACACACAAACACACACACACACACATTGATGCGGGTTCAGAAAATGGTGAAGGCTGAATGAGGCCTATAGTCTACCTAACAGTAATGTACCAATGCCAGTTTCCTGGTTTTGATATTATACTGCATCTATAGAAAATGCAACCATTGAGGGAGCTGGGTGCAAGGTTCTTTTGTACTATTTTTGCAACTTCTTGTGAGTCGATAATTATTTCAAAATAAAATGTTAAAAATAAATGAGATGAGGCCAAGGAAGGGTTTCAGAAATGATTAGAAGGCACAAGTGATGCAAATGAATGAGGCTGGATCCAGTCTGGAACAAAGGATTTCTATCTGGCTTAAGCCTGTATTACTGTGGCCCCTTCTTTTTCAAATGATTAATTTTTTTTTCGTGGCATTACACAAATATAGATATACAAATGGATATACATACATATATACAGAGAGTAAAAAGTGCATCTTTCTATTGCCTTAATCAGAGGTAAACAATGTTGAGTAATTTGATACATCTGCCCTGGCATTTTATATGCATTCACACCCATGCATGGTTATGTTGTGGATAAAGTCATGATGCCACACAATAACGTAATGTTTATGACATTCTCTTTTTGGGGGTGCCTGGGTGGTTCAGTCCGTTAAGCATGGGACTCTTGATATTGGCTCAGATCATGACGTCAGGGTTCAGGGACCCAGGCCCGCATGGGTCTCTCTGCTCAGCGGGGAGTCAGCTTCTCCCTCTCCCTCTGCTCCTCCCCTGCTCAATGCTCTCTCTTTCTCTCTAAAATAAATAAATGAATCTTAAACAAAAGAAATTATCTTTTTTCCCCATGACCATGTATGTATGACCACTGTTCAGCCAGTGTATATAATTCATTGTGTTCCTGTTACAGAGATGCCACACATGTTCAAGTGTGATGATGATAGGCATTTTGAGAGAGCCTGAATACTCAGGCCAGCCCTCCTTGTGAAAACAGGGATGAGGTCATGGTGAATCTACTTTTTGCAGACAGCTTTTAAAAAGTCATGACTATAATGAAGCTTGATCATTTCAATAGTCTTGAAAAGTGGTCGATTTGGGGTTGGATTTGGTTTAGAATAAAGATAAGATGAAACCACGAAAGGGCTTTTAAGCCCACCAGCAAGGAAAACAGCCCCGAACAAGGGCAAATGAAAACCGGAGAAGACCTTGTGCCGTGTCCAGGGCAAAGATACACTTAAGAGGAGTACTTAGAAATCATTGTGGGGTGAAAGGTAAAGACAATGAGGGTAACGAGTCAATTCACCAAAAAAGAAATACACATGACCAGCAAATACACGAAAAAGAAAAAACGCGCCCATGCTTTGGTGAAACTCTTCAATGCCGCTGAATTAGCAGTGATCTGCGAATTAAAGAAAGGTACAATGGGTTGCCTGGCCGGGTTTTGTGCGGAGACAGTGGGGAAGGGGGATACAGTAAACAGGCGGGGTGGGGGGCCTTCCCAGTAGGCCCTCTGCACCGAAAGAGCTTGGTGGTCCAAACACTCCGTCCCCACTCGCCCTCCCACCACCCTCCCACCACCCTCCCACCACCCTCCCTGCTCCGCTCAAGGACACGCCCCAAAGGAGATCCCTGGGGATACCACCTTCCAACACCTTCCTGCCCTCGGGCTCTGCCCTTGGGCGCCCAGGAGGAGGCGGGGCTCGCTGGCGGGGCGGTCCCGTGGGCGGTCCCGGGCCGGCGGCGGCCGCTCTGCGGCGCCCGGGAGGGGGCGTGGCCACACGAGGGGCGTGGTTACGCTGGCGAAGGCCGCCCCGGCAGCCGGCGAAAGGCGGGGCTCGCCCTAGGCTGCTCCGGAGGGGCGGCGGCGGAGGCGTGGAGGCTGCGGCGGAGGCTGCATCCCCGACCCAGCCAGGGAAGGAGTGACCGGGGGCGGGGCGGGAGGGCACCGGTGGCCGGCGGGGCGCCTCAGGCCTCGCGTCCACCTGCCCGGCCGCACGCTCTCCCCTGGGTCGGCGGGGCCTGCGCCGGCCCGGACCCATGGCGGCGTCGGCGGCTCTGTCGGCGGCGGCGGCGGCGGCGGCCCTGTCGGGCCTGGCGGTGCGGCTGTCGCGCTCGGCGGCGGCCCGCGGCTCGTACGGCGCCTTCTGCAAGGGGCTCACGCGCACGCTGATCACCTTCTTCGACCTGGCCTGGCGGCTGCGCATGAACTTCCCCTACTTCTACGTGGTGGCCTCGGTGATGCTCAACGTCCGCCTGCAGGTGCGGATCGAGTGAGCGGGCGCCGCCGCAGCCCCCGCCGGAGAGTCCCGCGCGCCGGGCCGCGCCGGGCAGGGGCGCCGGCATGGAGGACGGCCGGCGGGACGCGGCGGGGGCAGGAGGCGGGGCGGCCCGGGCCCCCGGGCCCTAGACCTCCGCGGGGGGGCGCTGGCCACCCGGCCGCCCAGCCACCCGGCCGGGCCCCGGCCACGACCGGCCGCCCGCCCGCGGCGTGGCCGGTGACCTATTGCACAGAAACTCTGCCAACGGGCCCTTACTGTCGGGCTCCAGGGGAAAAAACCAAACAAACCAAAAAACGATTTGAGGGCGGCCGACCTGTTGCCTCACGTTGGCCAGAGCCGGGGAAGCCGCAAGGAAAAATTCTGCAGCAGGGACTTGACTGGCCCCGATCCACAAGGTAGGAGGCCAGAGGCTGGACCCGCGGGCTGGCGGCGGCGCTTGCCATGACGTCTCGGTGGCAGGGGGCAGTGTGGACGGGTCCCCAGGAAGCCAGCCCCTGAGCTGCCCAGGCGGGAGGCCACAGGCTCCCTATACTCTCTGGTCCTCATTCCCGGACGGGGGTGGGGCGGCGGCGGCGGCGGCCGGGGCATCTCGGGGCGTCAGCCCATCCCCGCCGCACTCTCCCCAGAGGCCCTGATGCTGCCACCTGAACCCCAGGGAATGGAGGGGAATGGGCTGGGGGAGGCGCCGGGGAAGGCTCCAGAAGGAAAAGATGCTGCCGCCCTTCACCCCCTTGGGGAGCCAGACAGGGAGGGGGGTTGTGTTCTTGGCCAAAGCCCTGGTGGGTGCCTCTTGTAAACCCTCAGGCCCCTGGGGTCTGGGCAGCTGCCTCTGGCCCTGTGTTGGGGGCCTGCTCCTTCTGTGCCTGGGGCTCCCCTCCCGTTCTGGGGGCGTCCTCTGGCGCTGGGCACTTGGCCATTGGAGACCCAGAGGAGTGGGAAGGCCGCTCTGCCCTATCCCTGCCGCCATCCTCCCTCCGGCCCCTAGGTCTGCCCCTAGGTCTGCCCTCCCGGTGCCACCAAAGGCCGCCTCCAGCAGTCCCTGTGTGCCCAGAGGAGCCGGGGAAATGGGGGTCTCCTTGATCCCAGGGCAGCTCACAGGCTGGGGAGCGGAGAGCAGGTGGAGCAGCGGCTTGCAAGGAGGCAGCCCTTGGGGAAAGGCGCCCCACACTCCGTGGGACCACTGTGGAGTCTCCATCTCTCTGTCTTTCAGGAACCAGTGTTCGTAGGTGGTGACCCACCCCTTCCGTGGCCTTGTGGAGAGACTGCAATCCCTGCCCAGGGGCGGCCCCTGGGCCCAGTGCTGCCTGGGGAGCTGCTGGGCAAAGGGCCTAGCCCGGGAGGAGAGGAAGGACCTTCCAGGCAGAGGCACCGGGTGCTGGGGTAGCCGGTGGTCCCGTTCTGGCATGGGGAAGGACGTGACCCTGTCACCTCAGCACTGCATCTCCTAGCGACACTTTGAGGGCGTTCTGTGCTCCCCACCTGATGATTGGAAGAGCTGGCTCTGGGACTGGGAGAGATGTGTCCTTGTCCTACAGATACGAAGGAGTGGGGCTGAATCTGCGCCCCGTCTTTGAGAAAACCTGGCTCTGTGGGGGGGTGCTCAAGGCCCCCCGGGGGACCTAGGGGGAGAGAACGAGGTCCAGGGTAGGGAATGTGGGGAACTGGCTCTTCTTGGGGTGGTGTGGGAGGCCACAGGGAAGACCGTCAGAGCTGAGATGGACACAGGAGAGAGTCCTAGAATGCCTCGCAGAGCGGAGGGCTTTACCCACAAAGCCGGGCCTCGCCTGCCCCCCACCCCAGGCTGGACCAAGAGCTCCTTGGCAGCTGAGTGGCACGGGCCTCTCGGTTTGGGTGGCGGGGTGGGGCTGGGGTGGTGGCGGGGCCCCTGGGCACAGGCTGGAACCAGGAGGGTGAAGGGATAAACCTGGGATGGGTCCCCAGGCTCGTCACCCCCCAGTCCGGGATCCTGCCGGAGAACGACCTCTGGAGGGGCTTGGATTGGCCCTGAGGCCCCAGATGTGCGGCTCCTTGGCCCACCAGGATGGCCAGGCACGACCCCGAGGGGGCCAGGAAAGACCCCGGTCCCCTAGCCACTCTGTCCCCGGTTGCTCTTGGCCCCCAGGCTCCAAATTCCTGGGACTGAAAACCCAAGCAGCCTGTCCAGCCCCGGGGACAGAGTGGCCCTGTGTCACCCTCCCGCCCTCCTTAGTCGCCGCTCTAGAGGACGGGTCCTGAGTGAAGAGCTCTGCCCACCTCACCCCGGGGACCAGGCGTCCATGTGTGCCCTGCAGCTTCCCACAGACAGGACGTGGTGGCTCTCACCTCGTGCCAAGGGTTCTGCGGTCCCGGGTCCCGGTGGCACCTCCTGTACCCCAATCCTCTCCACCCAGAACCACATCTGGGAGCCTGCCGGCCTGTCGACTCCATCCACAGATGTCTGGGGACAGCGTGCGAGAGCCCCGCGGGGCCTCCCTAGGACGGATCCACAGATGTGCCCTTGCAAGGCCCCGTCTCACCCTCGGGGTGACCCGCTCCCCGGCTGGGGCCTTGGGGCTCAGCTGGCGCTGCCTGGGGCCTGGGACACCTCTTCCCCACAGAGAGAGTGGGAAGCCCCGGGGCCCTGGCCCAAAACGCCTGCCCTGCGGGGCACCCCAGCCCAAGTCAGCCTGCCCTGGGGGCCTGGGAAGTGTCAGCACGGCCCCCGAGGGACTGGGCCGGGGCTGCACTTCTTTGGACTGTGGTCCTGCCCCTGCTCTTCGGACAGGATTGGCCTTGAGTAGGGTTTGGCCTTGAGTAGTTATTGAGCTGCGCCCCCCCCCCCCGCCCCCGCCCGCACTGGGCCCTGGCTGCCTGACAGGCTCTCCATGCACTTTATTTGTAGTCTGTGTTCCAGACAGCAGAGCTTCTGCAAAATCGGAGACATGGGCCGAAGAAGATGACTGTCCCTTTCCTGTGTGTGATTCACTGTCCTGGTCAGCACGGGCTGCTCAGAGAAACCCTCGCGTTCCTGCTGTTGTCAAATCTTGTCCCTCTAAGTTAAAAAGAAACACCCCTCCCTGAGTTCAATAAAATCCAGTCATATTGGAGGCCTCCTCTCCTGGTGTGGGGTCCCCTGGGGGGCCGGGAGCAGGGGAGGGAGAGCCAGGGAGGGCTGCAGGGTGGAGGCCTGCCCAGAGACGCGAGGCCAGGGCCCCCGGAGGAGAAGGCCACAGCACGGGCCTGGCCAGACAGTGGCGATTTGTCTCGTTCTCAACCTTTATTTGAATAACCCGAGACCTAGGTGTTCTCTCCGTTTCAGAGCCGGGCCTCAGAAAGTGCTTACTATAGTGGAAGCTTGAGGGTGGGCTCGGGGCGATGGGGTGAAGGAAGCTCCCTGCACATCATTTTGGGTCACCCGGAGGTCCGTCTGCCATAGCAGATGGCGAGGAGCCCCTGGCCTCCCTGCTGGCGAGGTGGGCTCCCAGTTTTGGAAAAGATAAAACCTTGGGGACCAGAAACCTACTGCCCTTCCCCCCGGCTTAGACCCGAACTGTGCCTTCAGAGCCCCAGCCTAGTGAGTCCCCAGAGAAGCCTGGCCATGGAGAGGGTCCCCGGGGGGGCCCGGGGGCTGAGCTAGAAGAAGGAAAGCCCCCCCCATCCCCACGGGGAAGGGCTCCTGAGGGTGCAGGGTCATGGTCCCCGGAGGTTCACAGCCTGGGGTAAGGGCCTTGGGGGTGCTCTGCCCGCTGGGAACTACCAGGGGCCAAAGCACCCTGACAAAGCAGAGCCTTCGGACACCTGGCACCACAGGAGGGACAGACCCCGGTCCCTGCCAGCACCCTGAGCTTCCCTCTGCTTAGTGCAGACGGTTCTGTTCAGTCTCTGTTGGTCCCAAACCCAGCCCAAGGGTCACGCAGCCTGGCACCACCAAGAGGGGAGGGTCAGACCGGAGCTCGGGGGTCCCAGGCACGTTGGGGAGGGAGGACCACCCTTCCCTGCCGTGGAGGAAGGCAGGCAGCTTCCGCTCTGGCTCAGGGTGGCCTTCTGAGCCCAGTTCTTCCTCGGTCTGCTGCGTGGCCATGTGCACTCTCGTGTCGCCAGTAGGGAGACCTCAGGGTGGCCGTGGGCCTTCAGGGAGCCGGTGGCTGCTCAACATCCATTCGGGCCTCACGCGGAGCAGCCTTGTGTGTATGAGGAGAGGAAAGAAAGCGGAGGGAACTGGCAGGTGTGGGGAGCCTGCCCAGTCCCCGGGGCCCTGCTGGGGGCTTTCTTCCGGGGTCCTCCCTATCACCCCCACGGCCACGTCTGGAGGAGGTCATGGTGAGGCTGTGGTCCCAGGATGACCCAGGAGCTTGACCCAAGCAACCGGAGGCTCCTCACCTCCTGCCCTGTCCTTGGAGCGGACCTTCCACCCCTCACCCCCCATGAGGAGCGGTTCCCACCCAGGTCGCAGCCTTGAGAGAGTGTGGTGAGGCTGAGCCCACCTGGACAGCACCTGGGACTGACCCCAGTGAGGGCCTCGTGCAGACCCCTGACCCCGGCAGGTGGGTGCGTGGACACATCCTCACGCGAACGCCGACAAGACAGGCTCGTGGGTCAATTTCCTGGCGCAGTGCACCTGCCTCCTTGCCGTTTGCAGCACTTGGCCTCCGTGTTGTCTTGTGTCCTCCTCCCCAGTGCTCCCTGCTGCGGCTGCACGCGCAGCTGGGACAGGTCGTCTCCCCGGTGCACAGGCTTTCCCACAATCCACAGCCCCTCTTTGTCCTGCTCCACGTGCGGCTCTTTGGTTTGCTTGGCTGCACATGGGAAATGCCTTTGCTTCCGCCATTCCTGCAAGGTTCCGTGGCCCCCGTGCTCAGAGTTGAGAAGATCTTATTCCCATGTCTGTCACCAGCCATGAGAGGACAGGGTCTGTGTGGTTCCCGTGCCGAGCACAGGGGTCATCCCACCGCCCCCTCTGTCTCCACCTGTCCCTGTGTGCAGCTGGCTTCCCCCATGGGGAGCACTCCCGCGGTATCTTCGGTCTCTGGGCTGCTTCCCGCCGTCGTGCTGAGGACCCTCTGTGGGCAGCCTTTGTGGGAGACTCCCGTTCGCTCCTCTCAGGGTCCCAGCTTCCATGGGCCACCTTCACACCCTTTCTGGGCAGGCTTGCAGCCCCCCTCCCATCTCCCCTCCATGCGCTGCCCCGCCACTCCACCGTAGAGGAAGGGGAGAGAAGAGGGCTAAGCAGCAGTGCTCCACGGCCCACTCCCCTAGACTCGGCCTCCTCTGCGGCCCTCACACTCTGGGGCAGAGGAGCTGCCGGCAGATTCAGGCACCAGGAAGGCCGTTGCTGGGGGGGGTGACGCCGACCACAGAGTGGACTCTTTTCTGCTCTGCAGCCTGCCGTGTGCTCATCCTGCGGAAGGAGGTGGAGGCCCACAGCAGGCAATGGCTGCTGGGCCTCGGGGTCTGGGTGACTCCACCAGGTGCCCCCTCACCCCTGGGCATGTGTCGCCTGCCCCCGGCTGTAACGGGGACATGACGACACTGCCACCTCCCTGCGGGGTTTTCTGAGGGCCATGTGGCAGTAACGCTTGGACGGCCCTGAGTCCAGTGCTTGGCAGAGACACAGGCTCGGCTCATCGGATCCATGCGTCAGGGTAGGACTGCCGTCTATCCCAGCAAAACTTCTCGGTGTTCATGGGTGCCCCTGACATAGTGATGCCTGCCCTGGTGTCCCCTGAGTCAGCCCCCTTCAGTTCCCAACTCTGGGGCAGGATTTCAGGATACAAAGGGCAGCCACTTCCATGTGGCCCCGGGCCTCCCTCCAGCAACTGACCTAGGACTTGACCACGTGGCGTCAAATACGCGTGTGTTTGGGAAACGAAGTCATATGCACCCTCTAATCAGGGAGACCCAGCATATGGGGACTCAGGAAGGAGTCTGCTGGAGCTGCTGGGGAAATGCAGGGGAGGGAAAGCCCTCCCCCCACAGGCTTCTCTGCCAGCATTGTCAGCACTGGGGTGGGACAGGAGAATCAGAGGCTTAGGGGAATGCAGACCCAGCTGTTGGGGACTGGGGCACAGGCCCCCCCCCATAACCACGAGATGGAGCCACCCTTGTAGCCTGGACCAGGTTAGGGGAGCCCCTCTGGAGAAGATCCTCGAGTGGGGGGCAGAAGGATGGAGATAGTCGCTGGCAGGGCACCGAGCTGCCTTAGGCTGTCGCCCTCTGAGGGTCCACCTTCCCGTGGAGGAAGGCCACAGCCCTGGTCCCAAGGCTGAGCAAGGTCCCAAGGTCACCAGCACCCACGTGGCCCGCCACACGAAACAAAGCAGAAGGCCTGCCTCTCTCACAGTCTCAGCCTTGTGGATGTTCTGTGGTCACAGCCGCCTGTCAGGGCCCGTGCCTCCTGCTTCTGTGCCTCAGCCTCTGTACCCACAAGGATCACTGCTGCCATCGCAGGGGCCCCAAGCTCCAGACCTCTAAGCGCGCCTCCTGCTGGGCCTGCCCCTGCCACCATCCAGGCAGCGGGGAGGCAGCAGACTGGCTCTCGTGGCCACTGAGAGGTGGAGGGCAAGGAGGGTATGTCTCCTCTGCTCCCAGCTGAGACAGCCAATATGGTGGTGTAGAGAAATGGGCTGGGGCCGGTACCCCTGTGTGTGCCTGAGGGGGCCAGGGGCTCCTCGGTGGGGCCCTTGGGAAGATGAGAGCCTGTCGTGGAAGGCTTTCGAGCAGGGCTGCGGCCCTCGAACATGCTGGTGGCTCTTCACCCCCAACCATGCGATTCTCTTTTCTCTGCTGCTGGGACCACACGCTGTGTGAATGGCAAGTGGGGAGACCAGGCAAGGCTTGGTTCAAACACCCTGGAGATACGTACCGGGACCAAGTGGGATTTCTCCCGGAATGCAACGTTGGTTTCATCTTAAAGTCAATTCACGGTTTACTCCATATTAATGCAAGAAGGGGGAAAACCTGACCCTTACAGTAGCTGCCGGAAGATTTGACAAAATCCAACACCCGTCCACGATAATCATTTCCAGCAAAATTGGTATATAGAAAGGAATTTTCTCGGCCTAGTAAGGAGGGTCTACACAATCTTAGCGTGCACATAGCACTTAATGGTGAAAGAATGAAGATTTTCTCTGCCCTCGGGAACAATGCAGGCTGTGTGCTTTTGCCATTTCTATTCCACATTATAGGGGAGATCCAAGCCAGTGCACTAAACTCCTCATCCCCCCCAAATAAAAGCATTCTGATTGGAAAGGAAAAGTCATAGCAGGACTTCTTAAAGAGATGACCGAGGTGATTCCACCGTTTGCACATAAATGCAGAGGGCTGAGGAGAGCCAAACAATTTGGAAAGTGAACCGAGTTTCGGGATTTTCAGGACCTGGTTTCAAGACTCACAGCCTTCATCCGGGCCTTGTGCTACTGCGGAAAGATAGAGATCAATGGACAGAACCGAGAGCTCAGAATATGCTCAGAACTGCGCGGAGCATGGGCTTTTGACAGAAGCACCCAGGTAGTCCAATAGAGGGACGACAGTATTTTCAAGAAAGTCCCGGCATCACTGGAAAAACACGCCCGTAAAAATGCAACTTGACCCTAGGCTCACATCACAGAGAGCACTTACCTCAAAGTCGTGCCAAGCGTGTCAGAGAGGAAACCACCACCTACGCCCCTGCGGGGACTGCCGTGCTCAGCTGAACTATGGGGCGGCTTCTCCCCGACGTCAAATTTCAGAAAAAGTCAGACTCTATCACCCCGGGCATCACAGTGAACCGGCTAAAGCAGATGCCCTGCAGGCTCACCTTGATACCCACATCCCAGACCTCCTTTAGTCTCCCCAAGACCTCCTTCCTTATTATCAAAACCTGCTCTGCGGGGCTGGGCCACCGCCCCCCCACCTCCCCCACCCCCGCTCCGCCCCCCCACCTCCCCCACCCCTGCTCCGCCCCAGCCGACCCGCCCCGTCCAGGCTTTCTGCTGTAGTTCAAGGGAGTCGCCAGCAGGTGGCGCCGCTCTCGTAGCACAGGCCAGACCGGGCCCGGAGCAAAGAGCCGGCCATCCCGCTTGGGCAGTGTTAGCTTCCTGTAAATGGGTAAAACACGAGGCTGACATTTGTAGGTTTTCGAGTTACCCGAGACGCAAGATCTCGAGCAAAGAAAACCCAGGAACGGACGATGTGCTTCCGATGACCTGCATGCCAGCACCGTGATTCTCCGACCCAGCGTGGGGAGCGGGGGCCCCGGTGTCCCCAGGGTCTGTTCAGAACACCATTAACACCGGGAGACGGTCAGTCCCATCTTGAAAGGAGGCGCCTTGCGGTTCCAGCCGGCTTGGGAGCCGGAGAGCAGCGGGGCGGGAACCCCGGCTCTTCGGGCTATGAGGCGGGTGCCAGGCCCCTCGTTCGTACTCTCCGCCCTTCACTTTCTTCCTGGGCACACGGATTAGTAATTCCGAGGTCCTGTGAGCAATCGGGGAAGTCAGGCAGGTCAGGGAATAAACACTGGGCACGGAGCCCGGCGCGTGGAAGCGGTCTTGGGGAGGGAGGACTAGTCTTTATTGGCTCGGAGCCTTCTTCGTAGCCGGTCATACGGGCTGTTCCTTCTCCGGGAAGCCAAAAGGAAGCCCCGTGTCAGTGTCAAGGCCATGGACTCTGTCGCTGGGTCCAGCAGCGGTGCCGCTTCCCAGTGGCCGTGGGAAGAGCCCGGGGGCTCCCTGAGCCCCAGCTTCGTGGCCGGTGAAAGGAGCACGGGCCACATCCTCCAGGCAGGCTGTCACGGGGTGCAGATGCCGCCATGCTGCGGGGGTGCCGGGCGCAGGGGACGGGCCGCGGAGGTCACAGCCGCTGGGGCGCCCTGCACACCGGGAGCACCCTCCCTGGAGCTCTGGTTCCGGAGACGACTCCTTTCCTTGGCCGTGTCCGCACCTTGTCTGTCCTCTCTCCTCGGCCAGCCCTGGGCTGCGGGGTGGGAGGACTGGGGCGGACAGCGGGGATGGAAAAGGAGAGAAGGAGAACCTGAAGCAGAGGGCATTCCATCTGTCCACACGTGTCCCCCTTTGGGAAAGACAGCCGCCTGTGGCTCTGATGGCTGTCCTGCAGCTCCCGTCTGCAGGGAGGGCCCGGAAGCCCCCAGGTCTCCTCTGCGCCCGGCCTTGCTGGAAATGTCCTGCGTCCTAGCGTGCCTGACCGCTTGGCCCCCAGCAGCCACAGCAGCAAGCCTCTGGGTGCCCCCGCCTGCCAGTGCCTCTGGAAGAACCGAAGCACAAGAGCCTGGCCACATTCCTGCCCCGACTCTGTTCCTTCCTGTGATTTCGCCTTTTCCCCTGCCAGGGAGAACCAGGCCTTGCCATGCCTCGAAGTTTCCTGTCCCTGCTTCCTGAGAGCTCTCCACGCAGGGCCCACTTATTCCCCACTTGTGTGTCCAGCCCAGCCGGGAGGCACTCCAGCGCGCCTTGTTTGTTGTGGGAAGAATGTGGAATCCCAGCGTTTCAGAAACCAAAGATAATCTTTACGTTTCTTTGCTGCTGCTCCTCATTTGATTTGGTTTGGTTTGATCATCATCACTAATAATATTTATTAGACGCTGAAGAGGAACAAGGCCTTGGCATAGGTACCTTCTAGTACTGGATTCCATAGTGTTCTTTATAGACAATGTAGGTGAGACGCGACAGCTTCAGACATAAGGCATCCAAGAAACAATTAAGTTGTTTTTGTTTCTAATCTTTATTATTTTTTATTTTTAAAGATTTTGTTTATTCATTTGTCAGAGAGAGAGAGCACAAGCAGGAGAAGCTGCAAGAGGAGGGAGAGAAGAAGCAGAGAGCCCGATGTGGGGCTCAATCCCAGGACTCTGGGATCATGACCTGAGTCAAAAACAGATGCTTAACCGACTGAGCCACCCCAGCCCTTTTGTTTTTAATTTTGAAAGCTTTTTCCCCCCTCAATCTTTTTTATTTTTTTTGAAGATTTTATTTATTTATTTGACAGAGAGATCACAAGTAGGCAGAGAGGGAGGGGGAACAGGCTCCCCGTGGAGCAGAGAGCCTGATGTGGGGATCGATCCCGGCACCCTGGGATCATGACCTGAGCCGAAGGCAGAGGCTTTAATCCACTGAGCCACCCAGGCGCCCCCCCTCAATCTTTTTTTTTTAAGATTTATTTATTTTAGAAAGAGAGATAGAGAGTGAGTAAGAACACGTGAGTCGGTGGGGGGCAGAGAGAATCTCATGCAGACTCCCTGCTGAGCGCGGTGCCAGACTTGGGGCTCCAACTCACGACCCTGAGATCATGACGTGAGCTGAAATGAAGAGTGTGAGGCTTAATCAACGGAGCCACCCAGGTGTCCCTCCCCTCTATCTATCAATCTGGCTTTTAAGCAAAGCAATAGAGTAAATGAGGTTAAAATTATGCCAGAAAGATGGTCAGAAGGCATAGAGGGGAGGAAACGGGGCATTTTACAGGTATCACCTAAAGCATTTCCTGAGTCCAAGTTGCCCTTGTGTCTTGCCTGGGGGACAGAGACAGCCTCTAAACTGGAAGCCTTTTTGCTTCTATGCTTGCCCCTCTGTCCTACACACAGTAGCAAGGCTGAGTTGTTGTTGTTGTTGTTTTTTAGGGCTGAGTATTTTAAAAAGACTTTATTTATTTATTTGACAGACAGAGATCACAAGTAGGCAGAGAGGCAGGCAGAGAGAGAGGAAGGGAAGCAGACTCCCTGCCGAGCAAAGAGCCTGATGTAGGGCTTGATCCCAGGACTCTGGGAGCATGACCTGAGCTGAAGGCAGCAGCTTTAACCCACTGAGCCACCCCGGTGCCCCAGGGCTGAGTATTTTAAAATGGAAGCTTGTAATGAGCCCTGGGTATTATGTTAGACTGATGAATCACCGCCCTCTACCTCTGAAACCAATGATACATTATATGTTAATTAATTGAATTTAAAGAAAAAAAAACCCAAAACCAAACCAAAACAAAAAACCAGAAAGCATGTTTCTTCTGCTGCTTTAAGCCCTAGGATTCGGCACTTAGGCCACGCAGCAGGTCCCTTCCTTCTGCTGTTCTCTTGTGTTCCGCCAGTGATTCTCCCAGATGTGCCTTGAGAGGAGCTGTCCCTTTTGGAGGAAGAGGCTCACTCTGATCGTTTCACGGGACCTCCTTGTCATTCGGACCTCTACCTAATGTGACCTCTCAAAGAGATGTTGCTGACCACCCTGTGCCCCGCCTGCTTCTTGGTTGTCTCTCAGCTAGAGAATGTTTACCCCAGGAGGGCAGTGTCCTTGTCTGTCCTGCCCCCCATTTATTCCCAACACTTAGAACAGTGCCTGGCACATAACAGGTGATTGATAAATATTGGCTTAATGATGATCAAGATAGTCCCACTGGGGTTTGTTTTTCCCTTCTCCTTAAGCATACAGTGATTCTTCACCTGGTTTTGCACTGCTTCCTGGCGCCTGTAAGCCTTTAAGTGGAAAAGGGAACCAGATATGAATTCCTGTACTTGAGGAACTGTGATTAAGTGCTTCGGCGGTTCTAAACTTCAGCTTGGTTCAAGTCTACTTGCCTCCCTGGCTGTGAGTTTGGATAATAAATGGGAAAGCTCTTCTGAACTGTGGAGCCCTATCCTAGACCACAAGAGTGGACTGATGAGGAAACGGAAGTCCAGAAAAACTAGGTGGTAATAAGTGAGCAGAGATTTGTCCAGGTACCCAAGCTGTAAAGCACAAATCCTAAACAATGTGTAAATGGATTGATTTTAGACAGATAAAATACCATCTCAAGGGACGCTTGGGTGGCTCAGTTGGTGAAGCATCTGCCTTCGGCTCAGGTCATGATCCCAGGGTTCTGGGATCGAGCCCCGCATCGGGCTCCCTGCTCAGCGGGAGCCGTCTTCCCCATCACCCTCTGCACCACTCCCCCCCACTTGTGCTCCCTCTACCACATTCTCCCTCTCTAAAATAAATAAATAGAAGTCTTTAAAAGAAAGTTAAAAAATCAACACCAATTAGACACTTTCAGAAGAGGGAAGAGATGTTGAACAGCAATAGGAGACTTCATTTTAACGGCATTTTTCTCCTTTTCAAAAATTTTCTCATCTATTTCTCAAATTGTTTGGCCTTCAGGATTTTACGTGAGCTCATAGCACCCTTGTCGACATGGTTTTCGGACCACACTACCGCACTGCCTTTCAACATACAATAGCATTGCTTAGAATCTTTTGTCTTCTTCTTTTTTTAAAACCTGGGATAGAATTTTCTGAAATTCTACTCAGATAATTATCCCAATTATATTAAAGCTCAACAGTAACTACCGAATCATGTTATAGTGTAGTGGAAATTGCCTCTTCTAGGCATTTGGGGCTTTTTGTAGAGATAGCAGTGTTCCAGCACTATAAGCTCTGGACTTCGGTGCCCTAGGTTGGAAATCCAACTCTCACTAATAGTGATGCTGACCAATTACTCAACTACTTGGGACTCATTTAAATGAGTCCCCCGTTTAATGGCGTGCCTGGCTGGCTCAGTCGGTGGAGCATGGGACTCTTGTTCTCGGAGTTGTGAGTTTGAGTCCCACGATGAGGGGTAGATTGTACTTAAAACTTAAAAAAAATCTTTAAAAAGAAAGAAACAAATGAGTTCCCCATTTAAAATATGGAGCTAATAAAAATCTATCTTACAAAGTTGTTGGGGAGAGTCAGTGAAAATCATGTATGTATAATACCTTGTACATAGTGAATGTTCAGACTTTTGCTGATTCTTAGAATCTTAGATCAAGGGGCGCCTGGGTGGCTCAGTGGGTTAAGCATCTGCTTTCAGCTCAGGTCAGGATGCCAGGTCCTGGGATTGAGCCCACATAGGGCTCCCTGCTCAGAGGGTAGTTTGCTTCTCCCTCTGCCTGCTGTTCCCCCTGCTTGTGCTCTCTCTCTGTCAAATAAATAAAATCTTTAAAAAAAGAATCTTAAATCAATAAAATATTGAATATTTTCTCAGATACATCTTATATTTATCATTCAGTAGTTCAAACATATGACTTATTAGAGGCATAGAAAAAAATAAAGGCACAACCAGTTTTCACTGCACACAGTGAAAGTGTACTAAAAGTTTTGAAGAACATTGTCTCACATATGTGAAAAATCCATTTTACCATAAAATTTGAATTATATGAGGCTGGAAATCTGGAAAAAAGACTATCCCCAGCTTTCACTCTTTTTAATTTAATTTAATTTGATTATTTGACAGGGAGTATGCACAAGTACAAGATAGGGCAGAGGGAGCAGGAGAAGCAGGCTCCCAGTGGAGCAAGGAGCCCGACTAGGGGCTCCATCCCAGGACCCCAGGATCGTGACCCTAGCCAATGACAGACGCTTAACCAACTGAGCCACCCAGGTGCCCCAGACACTCATTTGTTTAACTTGCCGTTATATTCTATTTGAGTCAGAATAATCTTTATTTCAAAATACATCATTTTCATTATATAAAAATATAAAAATCCAGCAAAACCAGAAATATGAGTATATTTTCCTGGGCTTTCACATTTGTCGATTTTTTATCTGCAATCTCTCTCTCTTTTTTTTTTTTTTTTGAGAGAGAGAGCGAGTGCACACATGCACAAACAGGGTGAGGGGAGGAGGGACAGAGGGAGAAGGAAAGGGAGAATCTCTCAAGCAGATTCCCAATCTAGCACAGAGCCCAATGTGGGGCTCGATCTCATGACTCTGAGATCATGACCTGAGTTGAAAGCAAGAGTCAGATGCTAAACTGAGGCACCCCTGCGATCTTTTTCAATACAACTTACAACCTCACCCCTGTTTCCAGTCTTATTATACCAGTGCTAAGTGCAGAAAGATCTGCAATAAATACATTTTTTAAAAAGGCAAAGTTGCGAAACTCAGTCTCATTCAACAGGTTCTGTGAGAGTGGAGGTAAGCATCTAGGAGAGAAAAGAAAGTAGGACATGGCATTTCGAAGTTCTTATCTGGAGTTCTTTCAGTGATCTTTGTCCATTGATTCATGTTTAAAGATGCACGTGAACTCAATGTTATTGAAATCTCCCTTTTTGTCAGTAGTCCCTGTACAGCTCATGTACTTCCTTGTCTGGAAACTGATCTCCCATTGTTGTCAACAGCTCTCTCAGATAATGTTCCTGAGTAGTGCCTGTTGCTTCTTCATGAAAGCAAGCAAAAGCATTTCTGATGACGTCTTCTGGATGTGTGCCATTCAACTTTTCACCAAGCATCATGAGGAGCAAGGTGAAATTTACAGGCCCTAGGGCATCCTTCATCGTGGCATTGAGGTATGCGTCAATTGGATTCCGCCCTAGAGAAGTCAGCATAGCATGCAAATTATCCTTGTTGATGAAACCATCTCTGTTCTGATCAGTCATGCTGAAGACCTTGAATTCCTAAATCTGTGGCTGGTCAAACATGGCAAACACATGGGATGTTGCCTTCTTGGTCTTTGCCTTTTTGCTCCACGTGCTGTCTCTTTCATTCTGGAGATGTGTTCTTTAGAAGCTACAGTTCATGTTGTCTAAAGTTAGTCTCATTATAGCATAAATGAGGATCCAGTCAGCCATCATCATAGAAATTGTTTCATTTAACGGAGCTGGCCACCAGATGCCAGACTGGGGCTGCCCGGTGCCTGGGTTTTTAGAGTTCCTGTCAGCTGGGTGTGGAATGAGGTTGACAAAATGGTGGTACATGCTGAGGCTGGGTAGTGGGTACACCCGAGATTGTTAGACTTCTCTTTTGAATTTGGTGTGTGTTTGAAAATTCCCATTATTGGGGTGCCTGGGTGGCTTGGTTGATAGAGAATCTGCCTTTGGCTCAGGTCTTGATCCTGGGGTCTTGGGATTAAGCCCCCCATCAGGCTTCATGCTCGGTGGGGAGTCTGCTTCTCCCTCTCCTTCTGGCCCACCTCCTTGTGCTCTCTCTCTGTCAAATGAATAAATAAAATGTTAAAAAAAAAAGAAATTTTCCAAAATAAAAGTTGGTTAAAGTATCTCCTACCCCAGAAGGGCTGTAATCCAATGGTTTTCAAGATCTTTTAAAAAATAAACAAAAGGAACCCCCCTTTTTTCAAACATGGTGGAAAAAACTTAATATGTAAAACTTAATATGTAGGTGAAAACTTAATATGTAAAATACATCCAAGGGAAGCCGCTCAGGCTGAAGCTTGGGGGGCTGGCCATGGGAGTTTGGCCTCTGGCCTTTCACCCACACCAGTCTGTGAGCCACCCCCACCCGGTAGTCCTCTAGGCTTGCTCACTACTCAAGTGTGGTCTGGGGACCGGTAGCAACAGCAGCACCTGGGCGCTGGTGACTCTGAGGCCCCATTAGTGAGCTTTCTGGTTTTACAACTGAACTAAAGCAGGCTCATGGGCACAGGCGCAGAGCCAGACAACGGGAGCAGATGGGAGAGCCAAGGTGGGGGGAGAGGTTGCCTGACCTTCAGTCCAGGCATGTCTGCACCATTCTTGTCAATTGTGCCCTGAGGCAGGTTTCACCCTGGGCCCCAGAGGCCAGGCACATGGCTTTGTTTCTTCGACCAAGCCCCAGCCTTCTGCCTGGTGCCGCTAGCAGGACCCTGTCCCATGTCTTTGCATCTTATTCTATAACTACCTTACCTAGTGCCAAGTTCCTGCAGAACTGGGGTCAAAAATGGCCCCACTATTCCCCTCTCTCAACACATTCTTCACACCAATCCTTGCTAAAAACTGTCTTGATGAGTCGGGCAGCCTCCTGGGCCAAATCCTTGGAGGCTAGACATTTGGCATTAGGGTGTTCCCAGGTGGGTTTGAGTTCAAGACTAGGATTCCAGTTTCTGGCAGGTTCTGGGATGAGCAATGTGGGGACTGTGGTCCACTTCCTTGGACATGCAATCCCCAATTGCTTCTGCCTCCGCCAAAGCTGTCTGTCAGGCAAGATCCCTGCCACCGGCAACAGACATTTCAGCCTTGTTCCTTCTAAAGACCATTTTAAACCATAATAGATACACCAGAATATTCTTAAACAGAAAGCTTTAGAGTTTTGATTCCTGATCCCACAGGCACGCCCGCGAGGCTGGGAATGCTTCATGTAGCCCTTGCCTTGGGCCACACCGGCCTGGGTAAAACCAGGAGTGGGGATTCCTGGCAGTTGCGGTGTGTCCTGCCCCAGGACCGCAGTGCTGGCTGGATCCTTCCGTAAAGTCCTGGTACCCTGGGGACAGCCGCAGGCCCAGACCTCCATACACACCTGAAATGCAAGTCTATCAGCAGAAGGAGGTGAGGAGGGAAGGAAACAAAGCCCAGCCCTTCTTTCCTCCTCTTCCTGGGCTTGGTCTGAGTGGCCTCAGGGCTCTTGGAAGCCACCGAGCAGAAGGGCAGGAAGGGGATTGTGGGTATGGAGCTGGGAGGAGCCCACGACCCCTTGAAATGACTTGAAGCATTTGGGGCATGATTTGTTGGAAGTGAATGACTTATGTTAAGCAGCTGTTAGGAATGTTTCCCAGCTCAAGTCTGTGCATGTCTCTAACTGTGCAAGAAAGAAAGGGGGCTGGCAAGGTGTGACCATGCATGAGGTTCTTTCTGTACCATTCACGGTCTGGATGAGAGGTCTCAGGTGCAGCATTCCCGAATGCCAGATGCATGTCTCTGTCGCGGTTCTTTTGCTGGTGTGATGACATGGCTTATTAGTAGCATGGCTGCCGATCAGCATAAGCCTTCGTCCGTCCAGTGAGGTCTTAAGAATTTGGACTATTCTTATCAGTCTGGAATGGCAGCATGAGGACCTTCATGAGCCTGGTCTTCCAAAAAGCCACAAACACACTGGCAGCAATGGTCAAAGTCAACGTGTTCAGGACTCTGGATGCTCGCCCAAGGCTTGCAACAACCTGAGGAGCTTTGATTCGAGAAAAAGTGCTGAATCACAGCAAGCACTGAGGGTTAGTGGCTTTTTAACTTGGACTATTCCTATCCCCTTTTCCCCAGCTTCAAGGGAGTCTTCAAATCCAGCCTTGCAATCTCTCACTATAAAAACCAGGCACCTAGAAAATAAGCCAAAGGAAAAAAAAAAGCCAAAATGGAAAGCAGTCCAAATATCCTTCCGTTAATAGTGATGATGTGATTGGGGATTGAGATTTGAGCTACCTTTGCTTTTCACATTATAGCATTTATATCCTATTAAATTGTTAGAAGAGTATTACTTTTTGTTGTTGTTGTTAAGTAAACTCTACCCTAATATGGGGCTTGAACTCACGATCCTGAGATTAAGAGTCGAATGCTCTACTGACTGAGCCAGCCAGGCTCCCCACGAGAGTGTTAAATTAAAAATAAATCGTAAAACAAAAGAGCAAATGGAGGAGGAGTTCCTGAAAATGGTCTAGTGATTAAGGAATGGTAGATAGAAACTACATAGAACTATTTATGACCGTTTCTAGCTGAAGAGCTGTATAAAACAACCATGTCCTTTTTATTTGATATGCCATCTTTTACATTTCATCTTAGTGAGATCCAAAAAAAAAAAAAAGAAAGAAAAGTTTGTAAGAGCTTTTATAAACTCACAATTTGACCTTTGGTTCCTGACTCTACTTCCCCTATAAGATTCTAAGTTTGTCAGGTGTGAATTCTCCTCCCATGGTGGTTTTCAGAGACATAACTGTAGCAAGGGGAGAAACAACCAGGGCACGGGATTATCAGGCAGCCTGGCTCTACTACTGTTTGCAGAAATAACTGTATTTCAATTCATCTTTCAAACTAACAGCTAGGGGCCCCTGGGTGGCTCAGTGGGTTAAGTGTCTCAGGCTCAGGTCATGATCTCAGGGTCCTGGGATCCAGCCCCACATCGGCCTCTCTGCTCAGTGGGGAGCCTGCTTCCCCTTCTCCTTCTGCCTGACTTTCTGCCTACTTGTGATCTCTCTCTCCCTGTCAAATAAGTAAATAAAATCTTAAAAAAAAATACTAACAGCTAACCAGAAGCCATCATAAGCAGATTTCTGTGCCCACTGTGATAGGCCAATCTGGAGGCTGAAACTATTTTTGACTGTGTAGAATAATGCATCGTGGCCCCAAGAGGTACATTAGCAGAGGGCTTTGGGTAGCCACCTGCT
This sequence comes from Lontra canadensis, assembly GCF_010015895.1. Taxonomy (NCBI): domain Eukaryota; kingdom Metazoa; phylum Chordata; class Mammalia; order Carnivora; family Mustelidae; genus Lontra; species Lontra canadensis. The sequence continues at coordinate 631,208 of NW_022631217.1, forward strand.
GTGATAATATCCCCACAATTATTTCGAAGGCCGTCTGTGTGAATGAGCTGAGGAAAAAAAACCTGCCAGGAATAAAATCCCCCGCCTCCCACTCCAGACACAACAGTTATTCATGTTTTGTTTGAGACCAGGAAATAACCTGCAGGGTTCAAATTCTCCCATAATTATTGGAAAGTATCTCTGCTTAAGACCAGGAAGTAACCACTGTGATCAAATCCCCCACAGTGACCTGTTGACCATGGATAGGCTTTGGATCTTCTTTGATGGTCCTAAAGCTGTAGATGCAGTTTTGGGCTAATGTGAATTGGGAGAGGGTCCACTGCTTTCATCAGTTTCCTGAAGTGGCTCGTGGCCAAAAGAAATATAAGATCCATTGATCTGAGGGTTTGCTGGATTGAAAGTAGGAAGTACCAGACTGATGAAAGGCATTCCTTTCCCCCAACCTCCTCCCGAGATTCTTCAAAGACGGTGTTGAGTCTGGGGTAATCCTTGTACCTGAAGTTTTTTGGCAACATGATCATTTTAAATAAAAGTTATTGAAGAGATAGCCTGCGTGAGGAGAACACTCAGATCCTCCTCTGTCCCTTTGAAAGCACAAACCAAATATCCCATGTGAAAGGAAACTTTCCTGGACCAGAGGCAGAGAGACATCCTTATCGCCACAGCTGGGAGATTCAGAGCACAGAAGGTTATAGAAACAACCCTTGTTACTTTGTACTAACCTACGACCCTGGCCCAAATTCTGTTTAGGATTCCTTCCTCCTGGAAGCTCCCAAAGTTCAGTTTTCTTTGCCCTGCCCGTGCCTCATAGATTTATTGTCTCTTTCTCTAAAAAGGATAAAAACTTCCTGCCTTGGTCATTTCTTTAGGTCTTAATTTCATTACTGGTACTCCGTGCATGTGTAACAAAACTTTTGTCTCCTGTTGATCTGTCTCATGTCGATTTAATTCTTATTCCAGCTGGAAGAACTTGAAGAATAGGGAAAGAGTTTTTCCTTCCCTACAGATGAAGCCCTGGGAGGGGAGCTGGTGGGAGGAAAACATGATAAGGCAGAAGGGTGCTTCTAAGCTCCTGACCTGGAAAGGATCTTCAGGGAGAAGGATCTGTCCTAGCTTTGAAAGTAACCCCAGTCTTAGGCTGTGGAGCCTAGAGGAGAGGGCAGCTGGGTGTTTCTGGATGTGTGGCCCAGGCAATGAGTAACTGCTATGTTAGGAACTATCATAGATCCTGTTGCTATTGGATTCAGGGGAATTACCCCTGGAGCCGGCCAAGATAGGACCAAGGGCCAGGGCTGAGGGAGAGACGCTACCCAGCCTGGACTGAAATGGGCTGGAACAATGCAGAAGCATAACATACAGGGAGCACTGACTGGCATCCCAAGTTCATGGCTCACTAACTGTGTGCACTTGGCCCTTAGCCTTTTGAGATCCCATTTCCTTCTCTGCAGACTGTGAGTTTGGGACTAATGACACTTCCGAGCATACATCTTTCAGAGTTTCAGGTTTAAAACCTTTGTTTATGTTTCTAAAAGTCATAAAAGTGCAAATTTGGAGCTAATTTGTGCAAGTAAGATGGAACTAAGCTGGTCATCTATATAGTGTATCTACCTGGGGCCCTGAGATGCCTCCTGCCACATGACAGTACAGTAGATTTTGATGTCTCAGATGCTGTCTCAGATCATTATGATTGAATGAAATGCTCGAGAGGAAAGGGCTGGAAGTGGCATGATGCTCAGAGCTGCAACCGGAAAATTGCTGCCCTCAGAGGAGAAGTAGATGCATTAAGTTCTCTGGTAAAGGCAGTAGAATTGACCTGAAGGAAACTGGGTGAAGATCCTGTTTGGAGGTGCAACTTTGTCACATGAATCAAATAAACCTTTGGGGGACAATTCTTTAAAAAAAAGATTTATTTATTTATTTATTTATTTGAGAGATAGAGAGAGAGAGAGAGCACAGAGGGAGGAGCAGAGGGAGAGAATCTTCAAGCAGACTCCCTGCTGAGCACAGAGCCCAACACGGGGCTCTAGCTCCTGCTCCTGAGATCATGACCTGAGCTGAAAACAAGAGTCGGATGCTCAACTGACTGAGCCGCCCAGGCGCCCTTGGGAGACCATTCTTAGTCTAGGTGGAGGATCATCACCATAGAGGCTCACCTGTACCTTCAAAGCTGAAGGATGTGTTCATGGAGCATCAAACTTCAGAAATGGTTGATGACATATCCAGGAACAGTCTCGTATCTTCTTGTAGGAAAGCCAGTTGTTTGAACCCTCTTGGGAAGCAGTTTTCAAATATTTAGTAAGAGCCATGAAGCTGTTTGTAACATTTGACCTAGTGATTTCCATTTTGGAGATTCTATCCTAAGGAAATGGCCCAGATGATTGAAAATTCATCATGAACGGATTGTCATCCCACTGACACTGATCTCACTAGAATATGGAAAAATGATTCATAAAGTATGCAAAACAACGGATGTACTATAGTCCAACCCCTGCCCCAGTCCCCCCAGCTGCCCAGCATCCACACATACTCTTCTTTCTGTTCGTTTACTTGCAAAAATGCTCCCTGTGTCACTATCATATGCACTGTACCAAAGGCACTCACCATTTTCTCAAAGGAGACAACCCAAAGTCTCATCCTTCTTTTGTACCAAGCTTCAAGTGCAATACCTCCAGGTGATGGTCTTTGCTTTTGCTCATTTCTAGATGTAGCGCTTTTTAAAAAAAATATTTTATTGATGTATTTATTTGAGAGAGAAAGAGAGAGAATGAGAGAGAGAGGGCATGAGAGGGGAGAGATCAGAGGGAGAAGGAGACTCCCCACCAAACAAGGAGCCTGATGTGGGACTTGATCCCAGGACTCCAGGATCATGACCTGAGCCGAAGGCAATTGCTTAACCAACTGAGCCACCCAGGTGCCTCCAGATGTGACACTTCTTAATTCATAATTTCACCTGCAGTTTAAAGGAGAGTGTGACCCACTCCCAATAGTCCCAATACAAGATGAAAGTAAGATAACAGAATACGTGTAATACCATGTCCATTTAGAAAAGGAAGGGGAGAGGGGAGTCTGCATGGATCAGTAGGTTAAGTTTCCGACTCTTGATTTCTGCTCAGGTCATGATCTCAGGGTCCTGGCATTGAGCCCCACATCCGGCTCCGTGTTCTGTGGGGAATCTGCTTGTCCCTCTTCCTCTGTTCCTCCCCTCACTCGTGCTCTCCTTCTCTCTCCCTCTCTCTGAAATAAATAAATAAATCTTTTGAAAAAAGAAAAGAAAGGGGAGAAATCACTCATGGTGGTCCCCAAAATGCCGCATATCTCTCCACACTCTGCTGAAGAGGAGAAAGCAGGGACTCCCCATTCTGATGAAGGAGTGAGTTGCTTGGGCCACATTTCTGCTGCCACTGGTTTCTGCTCTCTGGGAAGATAAACCTTGTCCCTCCTTGTCCTGCCCACATCTGAGTAAGGTACAGGGAAGGAGTCCTCTTCTGGGGTGTGGCAGCCTTCTTCCTGATGGTAGGGTAAGTGTTATCGTGGTAAGCCTTCAGGTCTTTGATTCTGAGTCTGGAAATTTCTCCAGCAAGATGACCCCTTTATTAAATTAGGAGGTTGGGGATCTCTTTGCTTCTGGTCATTGCTATAGACTAATGATTAAAGAAGACAGTTCCCAAACAGTAGATTTCAGGGTGTGTGGCTTTTCAGTCCTTGTTGCTAAGACCAATCCCCTGGCTTTGAGCTTAATGACCTTCTTTGATTTCTGCTTTAGGATAATTCAAAACAATAACCTGGGATGGAGAGGGTCTATGGGGATAATTGATATCCTTTCCAGGCAAGGAATGTCCAGCCTGAGGTGCATAGAAAAGGCTTGGAGGATCAGGCTTGGCTCCTCTTAGGTTTCTGCCTTAATTGGTCCTACCTTCACCTTGGGGCAGATAACTGGACTTTGTCCATGTTGCACTGTTGTCTGATTCAACCATCTTGGAATTAGGATGCAGGGGTCCTATTAGGATAGCTGTATTTTCATCTTTGTCTGTCTTAAGATGGATCAACCTCACCATCCAAAACTTGTCTCTTCCTTATAGTACCTCTTTGAATGCCACAAGGAGCAACCAAAAGGATACCTGTACTGAAGTTATATAACCAGGTTCTCCATTTCCTAACACAAGACAGAGAGCTTTTCTCTGTCCTCCACCCAACCTTTCTTTAGTCAATTCTACATTGTTTGGCCTGGCCTTTACCCCACTTCTAGGAACCAATTTCTGTATGGGATTCTTCCAATAGTCTATGATGGAAGAATGGAATCATTGTGTTTTTGTGATAAGTTCAGCTGAATGGGTGTCAAGTAATGTTGGATTGTGAGATGGCAGTGGATGAGTGAAAATTTTCCATACTTCAATTTTAATTTTTCTGATGTCTGCTAGTGCTTATGCCCCAAATATTTAGGTGGTTTGAAAGTGTTAGTGCTCTCTAGCCAGTGACCACCAGGAGCACACCTGTAGTTGAACAAGTTGGGTTTATTACTCTTTATAGGTGAGGAAAAATGAACACAGTGGAGGAAACCATAAGGTCTTTCAGTAACAGCAGTGTGATGGGATTCTTCCAAGTAGGTAAGACCAAAGGGTAAGAGGGAGGCAGAAATTGAGCAAGAAAGCAATAGAAGGATTGGAGTTTATCCAGGCATCCAGCCTAGATAAGAAGTCATATCACAGAAAGATAAATTTGAGATCACTGGGAAGGAGGACAGTGGTCAACAGCATTCAATACTAAGGAGACGACCAGAAAGAAAAGGACTGAATTGTGTCAAGACCAATATTGACTGAGTAATAGGGGTAGAATCCAGATTGCAACAGTTGAGGAGTGGATAGGAGAGCAAGACTTGGAGACAGCAAATACAGACGATTCTTTTGACAAGCATGACCATGAAGGAAGAAGAAAGAATAATAGAGAATGCCAGAGTCAAGATGTTGATTATGTTGGTATTGTTTTAATGGGAAAGACTTGAGTTTGTTTAAATGCTGGTGAGAAACATTAAAGGGTGGAGAAGAGATTGAAAATAGAGGGTAAAGGGTGGAAATGGAAGAGAGAAATCAGAAAAGAATTCAGTCATTCAACAAGTGTTTGAGGGGCTACCATATTCTCCACATTATATAGATCCTGAAAATGCAGTGGTAGTCAAGACCCAGAGCACAGATGGATGGACTGGGCTCAGATGAAGCAACCCATCTTCCGCTGTGACAAAGAGAGAGGAGACAAGGATGGCTGCTGAAGTGGGGGAGTTTTTAGGGCCAGGAAGGTAGAGAGCTGAGGGGGTTCTTGTCCAACAATGTCCATTTTCCCTGAGGAGTCGGAAGGAAAGTCCTTTCACTACAACTGAGGTTTAAAAGTGGAGAAGGTTTCAAATAGCTCTTGTGGGGCATGGAAAAATGTGATGGTTAATTTATGTTTTGACTTGGCTGGGTCACTATACCAGGATATTTGGTCAACACTAGTCTAGATGTTGCTGTGAAGATTTTTTTTCCCCAGATGAGATTAGTGTTTAAATCAGTGGACTTTGAGTAAAGGAGATTACTTTCCATAATATGGGTGAGCCTCATCAGTCAAAGGCCTTAAGAGTGAAAGACCAAGGTCCCATCTGGAGGAGGGAATTCCGCCAATGGACTGCCTTTGAACTCAAGTTGCATCATCAAATTTTCTCTGGGTCTCCAGCGTGCTGGCTGACCCTGTCAAATTTCAGCTTGCCCAGCTTGTCAGCCCCCACAGTCATGTGAGTCAATTCCTTACAGTCATTCTTTCTCGATAGATGGATAGATAGATAATAGAGATATATCCTATTGGTTATGTTTCTCTGGAGAACTCTGACAGAATCTAGAGAGAGATATTGAGTCTTCTGACTTGGGATACAGAGAAGAATTGATGGATGGCATCAAGGACTGAGTTGAGGTCGGAGACCATGAATCTGTAGTCCATCCATCCATGTGGTTGCAGGATTTTCTCTTGCAGTGTTCAGCAGCCCTAAATAAGGAGGCAGAAAGAAGGCAGAGGTATTTGGATTGATATGGGATCAGAGTTTTGGAGAAATGGAATAGAAATACAAGGTGGTTAGGATAGGGAGTCATCAAATGATGTATTGTACATTTAGTCTAGATTGGGAAAGAATTGAAGACAGAAAGGGGTTAATTGAGTATGAGAGCATGGAAGAATCAGGGGCCTTAAATCTGGTGAGATTTTAAAAAAGACAAACGCAAAAAACCAACCAATCAACCCACCACCCAAGCACCCAACCAAAGCAACAACAAACAGTTGGGCTGAATTGCGTACCTTCCAAAAAAGAGATGCTGAAGTCCTTATCTCCAGGGCTTCAGAATGTGAACTTATTTGGAAATGGGATCTTTTACAGAAGTAATCCAGTTCAAACAAGTTCATTAGTGTAGGCTCTAATCCAACAGGACTTTCTGTGTCCTTATAAATGGGGAAATTTGATACACAGACAGACATGCATAGAGGCAAGACAACATAAAGACGCAGGAAGAGTGCCATGTGAAGCCAGAGGATTGGAGTGAGGCACCTATAATCCAAGCAACACCAAAGATTGCTGGCAACCCATTGGAAGCCCCTAAGAGGCAAGCAAGGAATCCCTTAGAGCTTTCAGAGGGAGCACGACCCTGCTAAACCTTTAATTTCAGACTTCTGGCATCCAGAGGTGTAAGGCAATAAATTCCTGTTATTTTAAGCCACCCAGTTTGTGGTGCTTGTTACAGAAGCCCTAGGAAACTTACTCTACATATGTGGAGAGTAAGGGAGTCAAAGAGCCTGAAGGATAGGAGTTGATTAAAGAGTAGATTCTAATTGGGTCCAGACCCCTGAGGAAGTTAGGTAATCTTGGGGGGGTATACAGAATAATCAGTTCCCCCAGAGTTTTTGAAAGCCCCAGATTTGTAGGGGCTGATGCTGAGTAACTAGGGGGTTTCATTGGAGCCGCGGGACTCTTTCCTCTGTCATCCCAAGTCTTGCTGGTGGCCCCAGGGCACCCCAGAGCAAACCAGGGGTTCAGAATGTAGGACCTCCCCAAGGAAACCATTTTGAGATCAAATGAGCACTGCTTTGCTTTCATCAAACATCGCTATGAGGCCATTTTGTGCGTAGCTGTAATGGCAAACAGACTTGCGGTTCACCATAGGGTGACTTCCTTTGGCCGTCACTAGGCAACAAATCAGGACAGATCCATCTGTAGCCAATTACATGCTCTCCAGAGCAACACACTTTCTTTAGGAAGTAAACCTAAAAGTCCTAGATTATCAAAACCGCAGTAGAAATCCTTTATTTTGCTAAAAACACTTTGACCTTTTGGAATTGCTTCAAAATGAAGTCAAAACTTCATGCTGTGCATTGGGTTCTAAGTTGTAGTTAAGGTAGTCATTATTGTTCGAGAAATGTCTGGTTTTGTTTTATAAAGCTAAGGTGGCAGGTGACCCATTTCACTGACCTACTTTCAGTTTAAACAGAAAGTGTCAACTAAAACCCACCTCATGTCAGTTGCAGGGATCTGTCTTTCAATGTTGATGTGTAAAGGAAAAATATTACTTCAGGTTTCCTCATAATTAACAAGGAATGCCTATTGGACATTGGCTCCAAAGATGATTAGGACACAGGTCTTGGCCTCAATGGAATGTGCTACAACCTAGTTGGGGATACAGTATGTGCAGGTAGAAAGGTAATAATATCCAGTAACATGGGGGAATATTTCACTCAACCCTCATGACAATCTTATGAGGGAGACACTATTACTGTGGCCATTTTACAGATGAGGAAATCAAGGCACAGACAAGTAAAATAAATAGCCTAAGGCAACATGGCTATCAAATGGTACCTCCAGAATTTGAGTCTAGGTAGTTTGGCTTCAGAGTCCATACTTTTAAGACAAAACTCGAATAAAAATGAATGACTCTTTGAATGACAGCCCAGGTATTCCAAGTCTTCAGCTAGGACAATCAAGAGAGAAAAGGCTTTTGAACATAATTTCACATTCCAGTCCCTAGTTAATAATATGGATAGCTTTCTCAAAGTACACTAGGTTATCATAGACAGTCAGCCAATACCAATCAATTATTATAAAACTACCCCAGACACAGGTGAGTGTGAGGAAGGCTCTTGGTCATCCATACTTCAGTGGGGACTCTTCTCTCTGGCTTCTCGCCTTCATCATTTTCTCTAACTCCACTGTGATGGTCTGCCATCTGACCAGTTGAGAAAACGTGATGACTAATAAAGGACATACAACCTTACATTTGCATTTAAGGAACACAAGCTCATATGTCGTAAGCATTGACATTGTGTATTAGCCTGTCTGTATCTATGGTATCAATCTTCATCAAAAACCCAAGGGTAGGGTTGCTTGGGTGGCTCAGTGGGTTAAAGCCTCTGCCTTCGGCTCAGGTCATGATCTCAGGGTCCTGGGATCGGCCCGCATGGGGCTCTCTGCTCAGCAGGGAGCCTGCTTCCTCCTCTCTCTCTGCCAGCCTCTCTGCCTACTTGGGATCGCTGTCAAATAAATAAATTAAAAAGATCTAAAAAAAAAAAAAACCCCAAGGGTCTCCCTACTCCTCCATCATCTTAACTCCCACAAAGCCTATGGAATTAGTACATATTTTTTAAAGATTTATTTTTTTTTCCTTCAGAGAGGGGTGGAGGGACAGAGGCAGAGGGAGAGAGAGAATCTCCGCCAGACTTCTGGCTAAGCGCAGAACTTGATGGGGGGGCTCAATCTCATGGCCCTGAGATCATGACCTGAGCTGAAACTGAGAGTCAGATGCCTAAGGGACTGATCCCCCCAGGTGCCCTGAAACTGGGGTACATATTAATTAAAGGGCACAGAGCTAGCAAGTGGTGGTGGGGACCAGGTCTGACCGACTGTGGTCTGTTTTCTATTTTTAAGATTTTTTTTTTTGGGGAGAGCAAGTGGGGTGTGGGGGATGTGGGGGGAAGAGGGAGCAGAGGAAGAGGGAGTGAATCTTAAGCAGGGTCCATGCCCAGTGCAAAGGCAATGCGAGGCTGGATCCCAGGACCCTGAGATCATAACCTGAGCTGAAATCAAGAGTCAGGAGTTGAACCAACTGAGCCATCCAGGTGCTCCTATGGTCTGTTCTCTTAAACTCTGTACCCTAATGAATTCCATGCAATACTGAAAGAGAAAATTATGTCTGTGTGTCAACTGACTATGCTGTTTTATATTCATGTTAATGTTTATATGTCTCTTCTGGATACCTCTCCTCAGCTTATTTGGAATGTCATTGCTCTAGGATTCCCCATCATTACCCCATGCAGAGAAACCAGAGTTTCTCTATTTCTCTATTGTATGGCAAACGTCTCTAATTTGAGCTAACTCATTAAATTTACCCACTCTTCCTGTTTAGGGATGCCTGTGTGTACGTGCATGCGTGTGTGTGTCTTGCATGCATGCACACGTGTGAGTGTGTATTAAGCAGTAATTCAGCTCAGGGGATCTATTCAATGAAGGACCCTAGCTATAACAGTCTTGCATTTCTAGATACTTCTGCTGTGAGAGAGCCATTACACACACGTGCGCACATGAGCGTGAACTTGCATTGGGTCAAGTCAGCAAAATCATCCTTACCTTAAGGCCAACTGGAAGGTGGTTCTGAGAGCCCCATGTGCTGGAACTCATGTAAGGGGCATGCTGAGAGAGAGAATAAGTCCCTGATGTAGAAAAAGAAGTTACTGGAAGCTCATAGACTGAGACTGGAAAGTTATGAGGGACCACTCAATCGTCCTGCTCTATGATGCCTTTTCTCAGGAAAGCAACCCTGATGTGCATTTTGCCTTGATTTGCTCTGGATTTCAAACATAGACTGCAAGGATCAGAGAAGGCATTGAGAAGTAGTTTTTCCAGGCTCCTGTTAATGACAACTTAGAATGTTCTATCCACTGTCTATTTTCCAGGCTCTCCACTGCCAACCTAGCTTAAGCTGTCCTGTTCTCTCGCCTGAATGATCACTCACTGGCCTGGGTAACCACAGTGGCTCCCAGATTCAGTCCATCCTATGAACCGGATACAAGAGTAATGGTCCTTCAAAGTCACGCATGACACTCACATCCCTGGGCTGAACTTTTCAGTGGCTCCCTGGATTTCCAATATGAGAAAGTGTAAACTTATCTGTTAGCCTATCAAGACCCTCTCCCATCAGGCCTCATCCCAGCCTCCCCCATGCCCTCATTTCCTGCAACTCCTAACACACTTCTGCTCTGGTCAAGCCTGTCCTATCGGTTCCCCATAAACCTAGCAAGCTCATTCACTCACAGATTGTTGTATTGCAATGAAATACTGTATGTGTTTCATTCAAAAATGTATTGCAGATGTCCTCTGTGCCAGGATCTTGATGAGGTCCTAGATCCCAAAAGTGAGCAAGACAGTCCCTTGCCACTGAGTGAAGGTCAGAGAGATGAAAAGGCAAGCACAATGAGTAATATGATGAAGGAGGCCAAGGTTGCTGCGGGAGCGCAGCAGAGAGGCACCTAAGCCAGACTCTGGGCAGCCAGGATGGATCCTAGAAAAAGCGGTGTCGTAATCCAGAGACATGAAGGATGAGTAAGAGCGAGGCAGGCCAGGAGCAGCAGAGGACAAGTGACATCGCCAGTCCAAAGAGCAGCATTGACAAAGACCTGGAGAGAGATCCTGACCCCTGCTGCACATAACTGCGTAACTGCCTGTAGTTCAGTCCTGGAGGGTTGAGAGCAGGGAGTTGAAAGTGTCATGGGAACACACCAGGGCAGAGAATCAAAGACAACAGGGAGGAGGAGTCTGAACACTGTTTGGGTCTTTTGCTTTGTGCATGCGCCACGCACTCTCCTGGGCACAGAAGAGGCGCTCACAGTGGTTCTTACTTGACCCTTCTGCCTCTCCACCTGCTACCATGTAACAGATTCATTTTGGCTGAGGGATAATGCTTTAGTCATGCTGCAGTAACAAGGCCAAAATCCCAGTGGTGGACTACAGTAGCATTTAATTTCTTGTTCACACAAAGTCCACTGTGAGGCCAGCTGCAGCGCTGGGGCAGCGGTGACTCAGTGGTCACTGTCGCTCTCATTCTGTGCTTCCACAATCACTGTGGGAGGGTGGAGGGAAAGGGCAGGGTCTCACACAGCTGATTCTGCACCCTAGGCATGAAAGTGGTCACTTCATTTCACAATTCATTGGCCAGAATAAGTCACCTGGCCAAGGTGGCCACAAGGGGCAAGCCACCCAGCAGCCAAGGGGTGCGGGGAAGTGGACTCCTCCGGCGTGCTGGGAAGAAGGGGACCAGTTAAACTAACGCCATCTGGGTGAGTGCTCGACTTCTAAGCAGATACTACTTACGAGGATGGCATGCTGAGTGGGTCTGTGGGTTATTGTGTCCAGAGAGCCAAGCGCTCCAAAGTTTGGGCTTTAATGGTTTTGTTACAGTTGTTGTTTTTTCTGCCTGGAAATTATGCCATCATCCATGCTTGGGTTTGCGCCAACAATGGTAAATCATCAGGCAAAGTGATTACACTGCCTGAGGCACAGTATTAACGATGCTTTTGTCACCATTTGGAAAATGGGATCCGTAGGTGGTGTAAAGCAAGACAAGCAGACCCGCTCTGCTCTCTAGGTCATTGTAACCTCCTAAAGATTTTCTTCCTCATGTCTTTTGATGGCTGAGTGGGCTATTTTCTTGGATTGGGTTAGTGTGTACCCTGAGTCACACCTATTACCCATTTAGGTCTCTAGTTCCTCCCTACAAACTCTGTGAGTTGATATATACCAGACATATGTCTCAGTGTTGTTCCCAGAGTGGGCATCTGACATGCCAGACCCCGGGAAACGGCCGTGAGAACTTTCTGGAGATATTTGCAGGTTATACAGAAGAACAATAGAAGCCCAGTTAACTTCATCAATAGTGATGTTTCCTAATTCACCCTAAATAGGGATGTTTGGCATATATCGAGTATTGGAACAATAAGATATCTTTTTTTTTGGTCCTTTGTAGTAGGAAAGGTTTAAAACTTTGATAGTATTGAAGAGGATGGGGACAAACCAACATTCTCCCACTGAAAGTGAAAATTGGTATAACATTTTCAAAAGGCAGTTGGATAGCATATATTAAAGGATAGCTTTTCAGACCCAATGATCCAACATTTTCACTGCTAAAAATTGAGCACAACTGTGAAGAAATTCGCCACAAACTTGCCGAGATTTATGTGCAAGGATGTTCATGGCCGTGTTGCTTGTGACAGGAAACATGGAAACAACCCAGGTGTCTATTCATACAAGAACTGAGAAAAGATACAATGGCGCATTATTTTTACTTTTATTTTTTAAAAGATTTATTTAGTTGTTTGAGCGGGGAGGAGCGGAGAGAGAGGGAGAGAGAGAATCTCAAGCAGGCCCCCCTCCCAGTGTGGGGCTCAATGCAGGGCTCGATCTCACCACCCTGAGATCAAGACCTGAGCTGAAATCAAAAGCTAGACGCTTACCCAACTGAGCCACCCAGAGGCTGAAGTGTGCACTATTTTTTTTTTGTTTGTTTAATTAGTTGGATCTCCGTGGTATGGGAAAATGTCTGTGCTATATAAATCAGTGAAGAGAGAAAGCTTCAAAATGGCATGAAAGGTTTGTTTGAGAACTGTTTTTTCTTAATAAACGCTATTATGCAGACAAGAAAAAAATGTCTGGGGGAATAGATACAGACTTCACAGGAGTTAATCTCTCGAGGGCTGGGACAATGGGACACTTTCACTTTCTGTAACACTTGCATAGTTCCATAACATTAGAAAATTTTGGAATCAGTAAATGACATTAATTTTTTTCTAACTTATAAAAAAAGGGTGTAAAACTTTCCTCCGAGAAAACCTGTAACACAATTCTTTGAATAAACCCTCGACTTCTGAGAAAATCCCAGTTCGCTCTATAGCTCAGGGAATAGATTTGACAGCTCTTAACTTGACCAGCCAAGTGTAACAGAGTGGAGCTTAGCAAACAGCTCCGAGCAATTAAAGCTATAGAAAATTCCCAGCCGCCAGAGTTTCTGATGGAACCCTGGCCTTTGCACTGTCGTCTTTGATCTGCTCTCAGGACCTACTGTTCTAAGTGCTTAGCGCTTTGGGGAGGAGAGCACAGTGCTCATCAGACCACACACTTTAAAACTTTCCATGGCTACCAGTTGCATACAGAATAAATCCAAATCATTTAGCATGGCATTAAAGGCTATTTCCCAACCCTCGATCCCAACCTAGTCAAAGGGCTTATATAGCAAATGTTTAAGAGTTCAGGCTTTAGATCTTTAGCTAGATCTAGGATTGAATTTTCTGCTTCATCTCCATTTCAAGAAACCCTAAGCTATTTGCCTTTCAAAGCTGAGTTCACCTGTCCTTTCTCCATTCCCACCGCCCTTCCAGATCCCTTTGGGAGAGCATCAAACTGTCTTTCCTCTAAACTCCTGCATGGTTGTGTCTATATACCTTCATGGCTCCGACACTTCCTTACAAAGTAGTTTTTCTTATGACCTCCCTAGTAGAAGATGAGCTGCATGAACGTCTGAACGCCCCACAGCATGCAGCGCATTCCTTACACCTGCCAGGCTGACAGTAAATATTTGAATATTTGTGGAATCGAATGAATGAACACATAAATACATTTCCCTTTTAACCAACTCCTCTGCCATTCAGCACACTGCTGCTCATCAGAGCCTAAAATCCTTAAATAAAAGAGAATAAAATCCTTCTGCAAGGGGAGAATTTCCAGCTTAAGATGATTTGGCGGCGTCGAAAGTGCCGAGCTCAGAGTCGGGTAACCTCAGCCTTGTAGCCCCAGATCCTCCATGAACGTAGATATGTGACTTTCAATTTCCTTCACTTTCTGGATCTGTTTCTATGTCTTCAAAATGAACAGCAGGATGGGATGATTTCCAGAATTGGACATTCCATGATTTTCATAGTCTGCAAAGTTAAGATAACTGGAGCAATGAGATCCTTGGATTGTGGCCACCATCATTTTCTCATCTATTCTAGAATATACTTACGATCACAATAGGGACAGAGGCATTTCCTTAGACATTCTCTCCAAATGCTCTTTCCTTGTTTGGACATAATGGGATACACCAGGGCCCCACCATCCCAACTCTCTGACTGGTATTGACTTGAAAGAGGAAACTGGGTAATGCTCTTTAGAAATGGGAGGAAGAGGAGGATGAGGGGAGGAAATTCGGCTCAAGAACCGTGGGATCAGCGAAAGCCCCTAACAGCGGGAAGGAACTCTGTTGTGTTTATTTGGCAATGTCTGTTTTCCTTCTGTACAAGTGTTCTGTTTGGGGGAAAGGCATAGTTACTTTCTATAATGACTGTTATAATTCGGCTGTTGAAAAAACTTTAAAACTGGGGTGCCTGGGTGGCTCAGTTGGTTAAGTTGCTGACTCTTGATTTTGGCTCAGGTCATGATCTCAGGGTTGTGAGATGGAGTCCAGTGTCAGGCTCCATGCTGGGTGTGGAGCCTGCTTCAAGTTCTTGCTCTCCCTCTACCTTTCCCCGCTCCCTCTCTAAAGAAAAAAAAAACAAAAAAACAAAAACAAAAAAAACAACAGAAGAGACAGGGTTGCCAAGCTACTTCAAAGAAAAAAACATGTACCTAATTAGTGTTTTATTTTTAACTTTTTAAAAGATTTATTTATTTATTTGAGAGAGAGAGAAAGAGAGAGAGAGCGTGCACTCAGGAGGGGGGGGGGCCCGAGAGATTGAGAGAGAGAGACAAGGTCTTAAGCAGACTCCCTGTTGAGCTCAGAGCCTGACCAGGGCTCCAACTCAGGACCCTGAGATCATGACCTGAGCCAAAACCAAGAGTCTGTGCCTAACCAACTGCACCACCCAGGTGCCCCTCGTGTTTTATTTTGATCAACAGATTTAATGGGTATTGCATTCAAAGTGTGGGTACTTCTGAAGCTGCAATATTTTTTTTAAAAGATTTTATTTATTTACTTGAGAGGGAGTGACAGAGAGCATGAGCAGGGGGTGGGGAGGAGACAAGCAGACTCTCCATTGAGCAGGGAGTCTGACATGGGGCTTAATCCTGGGACCCCGGGATCCTGACCTGAGCTGAAGGTACATGCTTAACTGACTGAGCCACCTGGGCTCGCCTGTAATAATTTTTTTTTTGATAAAAATTTGAACTTGCTGTAGAAGTCTGGTTCTAGCTCCAAGGGAAGATTGTTGCAGCAGAGGGTGCAAATTACAAGAGCAAAGATGAAATTTGGAGAGGGAAACTAACAGGTGGAAAAAATGCTTCCTAGTTATGAGGAACAACTACTTTAGCTGGTGAACCAAGGATATTAATGCATTGAAAGAAATACAGAAGACAGCATGAGAGAAAGATTCGATCTGTGCATGGGCAGCATAGTCTAAGGGAGAGACAAACTGAATCTTATATATATTAAGTGGAATAAACAGATTCCAACTTCTCTACACAATATGATCCATTGCCTTTTTTATGGAGGTATAATTTACATAACATTATATTAGTTTCAGTGTATCACTGTCTTTAATTGTAGTGCATACGCATAGAAAAATGAATAGCAAGGGCACCTGGCTGACTCAGCCAGAAGTGTGGCTCTTGATCTTGGGGTTGTGAGTTCAAGCTCCACGTTGGGTGTAGAGATGACTTAAAGAAATAAACTTGAAATAAAGAAACAAAAACACATGCATGGAAGAAAATACACAAATTATGTTTATAGTGGTTATGATGGAATTCTAGGCAGTAAGAAATTTAAGTTTTCTTTATAATTTTCTGTATCTTCTCACTTCTCTATGGAACTTGCAAAACTTTTACAATGCAAAACAAAATTAATGCCAAGGCCTGCTGCGTGAACAGGGAAAAAAGACAGGCATAGGGTCTGTGGATCCTTGAAGCCCATCTTACCGGCCAACACCCACAGATTCCCAAGGGTAGGATATAATCCCAAAGATGCCCCAGGAAATAGCCTACTTAGTGCTCAGTCTCTAAGTAGTTAAATACTCTGGTAAACCAGCCTGCACGAGCGAGGTTTAAGGACGCCTCTTGCCCCTTGAGCTTAAAGGAATTTAGGCTGGGGATAGACCTGCCTTTTTCTCCTTGGCCCACTCCCTGGGTGAGGTCAAGGGTGCCTGCTCATAACAGGAGGTGACCCTGGTCTGTCTTGCCCTAAGAGCTACATGATGGGATTAGGAGGGAGACAAACCATAAGTGACTCTTAATCTCACAAAACAAACTGAGGGTTGCTGGGAGGAGGGAAGTTGGGAGAGGGGGGTGGGGATATGGACATTGGGGAGGATATGTGCTAAGGTGAGCGCTGTGAAGTGTGTAAACCTGGCGATTCACAGACCTGTACTCCTGGGGATAAAAATATATTATATGTTTATAAAAAATAAAAAAAAAGAGCCACATGAGATGCAGGGATTAAGGGAGAATGTGGACAGAAATTGCATCACATGGGGGAGCTGGCTTCTGTCCTCTTGTAACTAAAATCAGCTTGCTGTTTCCAGCAAAAAAGTGCCAACCCCTAGTAGGGGAGGGGAATGGCAGAAGCAGGGGCTGTCACACTTTGGTGACCATCCCCGTACACACACAGCACACACTCTCACACACACCCCGAAACAAAGCATTCGACAGCGATACCTTATAATCGTGGCTGGCTTCTGAGGCACATGACTCATACAGTAACATGGGGCTCTGAGCTCAGGAAGACTCCCACACTTTGGTTTAATGTTCTGCTGTTGCCATGTTGACATTACTAATAATTTTATTTTTGAGCTTGTGTTTTGCAAGTGAAGTCGGGTGAAATGGTGGAGCTTGCCCGTGAGCAGGTGCAATTCGGGCAGTATGCATGTCTGCTGCCATTTCTTTTCTTTTCCCTTCCTTCCTTCCTTCCTTCCTTCCTTCCTTCCTTCCTTCCTTCCTTCCTTCCTTTCTTTCTTCCTTTCTTTCCAGACTTTTATTTATTTATTTGACAGAGAGAGACATAGCAAGAGTGGGAACACAAGCAGGGGGAGTGGAAGAGGGAGAAGCAGGTTTCTTGCTAAGCAGGGAGCCCAATGTAGGGCTCGATCCCAGGACCCCAGGATCCTGACCTGAGCTGAAGGCAGTTGCTTAATGACTGAGCCACCCAGGCGCCCCATAGTAAAGCAGTAGTTTAACCCCTTTTGATCATAGTAGACCTTCAAGTATTTTTTTTTAAGATTTTATTTTTAAGTAATCTACTCCCAGCATGGGGCTCCAACTTACAACACCCCCATAACCCCCCAACCCTCCCCTAATCAAGAGTCATGTGCTTTACTGACCAAACCAGCCAGGTGCCCTGACCTTCAGGTATGTTTGTATGTATTTTTAAATATTTTATTTATTTATTTGAGAGAGAGAGAGACAGAGATAGCAACAGAGAGCACAAGCGGGGACGAGAGGGAGAAGCAGGTTGTTCATGACATCTCTGATTTTTAAAAAATATTTTATTTATTTTATTTGAGAGAGAGAGAGAGGAGAGTACAAGCAGGGGGAGAAGTAGAGGGAGAGGGAGAAGCTGGATGTGGGGCTCTATCCCAGGACCCTAGGATCATGACCTGAGTCGAAGGCAGATGCTTAATGACTGAGCCACCCAGGAGCCCCTCTGTAGCCATTTCTTGCTGCCCATTTGCATACAGCATTGCTGATGCTCCATGAACACAAAACTCCGGTGGGCCCATGAAGCGGCATAAAGTTCAGCAAGACCGGGGGCCAGGGTGAGGTCAGCATGTCACATCTACAGCTGAGTAAGGTGGGGGATGGGGTGGGGGACCATTGGTGGTGACAAACCAGAGTCCATGCTTTCCTTTCGAACCAGAGCTTGTTTCCAGTGCAGAAAGAAGGCAGGGGAATTCTGGGAACAGGAAGACCAAGGAACCCTAGCACGTCCTGGTGGGTTGCTTTCCTGCATTAGCGGACCACTTATGCTGAAAATAATGACACGGAAGGCAAAGATAAACCCACCCTTTCCCTTTCCTCCATCCTTGCTCACCAGTAAACTGAAGGTAGAGACAGTCGGTGGAATGCATGTGTATCAAGACGGGAAATAACGTTTTGTCCTTGGGATGAGAATAGCAAATCATGATGTGGTACACATGAAACTAATATCATGTTCTATGTCAGTTATACCTCAATAACAAAAAAACAATAACAGAACATTTAGAACATGAAATCAAAACAGTTGAATCAGTTTTGTGTGGTGTACTCACTATTCTGGTAAGAACCAGTACTTAGTATAAATGCAAATATGAGCTACAAAATATGAATTGCAGGTTAGTTAAATGTTTTTACGTTTGCATTTTATTTTGTATTTTAAAAAATATTTTATTTATTTATTTGACAGAATGAGAGAAAGAGAGACAGAGAGCACAAGCAAGGGGAACGGCAGACAGAGGGAGAGGGAGAAGCGGGCTCCCAGCTGAGCACAGAGCCCAATGAAGGGCTCCACCCCAGGGCCCTGGGATCACAACCTGAGCCAAAGGCAGTCACTTAACCGACTGAGCCACCCATGTGCTCCCTTAACATTTGCATTTTGAAACTGCATTGCAGAACATAAAAAGGTCTAGTGAAATTCATGGTAAGAATTTTTAATTTTATTTTTTTTCCTTAGGATAACAAATGGATAAATAGCAAATGAAAAAAAAAAACAAAAAGCTGTGACAAGTCATGCCAGACACTGCAGAAGAAAGGAAAAGCTGAGTGCCTTAAATGCTGCTCATGATCTACGAAATTGATTTCATGACCCCAAAAGCATTGTGATGGGCAGTTGGAAGAACACTGTCCTAGAAATTAGAGGGCCTGGTTACCATTCCCCCAAACATTTTTCTCCTGAGCTAAAGCAAAGGGCTTAACAGCCAGTCTTGGGGTCAAACAGAGGTGGTATTGCCCTTCCCCCTCCCTGGGGCTGAGGATCTGAGATATCAGAAAAGTCCCGCCAGCACCTTCACGAGACTGCTTGATTAATTATTGCCATGGCTTCTTGAACCGATGAGATGGGTAATTTGGTCCCTTAAGGCCTTATACTTATGTCTCTTTGATCTTACCCCAGAAGTCTCTGCAATCCATCAAACTAATGCTTCAATTAAGTTTACCCAAAGCTAATCTAGGTACTAGGTCAAGAAGTCACCCCCGATTGTATTTCCCACCTAAAATCCTGCATGACTCTGTTATCTCAGTAAGATCATTAGACAGGATTTTACAACGAGTGCCGGAGGAAACTGCATTTCTAACACAACTAATACTCCGGTGGTTTGGAGCATATGCATAGTAGTCAATTAGATACAGATACTAATCCCAGTCCTGCTCCTCTCTTGGGCATGTGGCGAGCTTTCTGAGTTTTGATGATCTCATCTGTAAAATGGGAATATTAATACTGACCTCGCAGTGTTGATGTGAGGAGTAAATTAGTTGATGTGGGGGAAGTGCCAAATAGCACTTAGTAAATGATAGCTCTTGTCAACTGTATTTCTAACAGAGAAAAGTCAGTACAGTTATGGAAAGTCCTTACATAACTTTCATCTTGAATTGTTCAGTCCCACCAAAAGGGCCTTTGTGGGGTGCCTGTTCTGTGGTTCTCAGTGGAGGGAGGGGGACTTTGCCCCACTAGGTGATATTTGGCAATGTCCGGAGACATCTTTGGTTGTCACAAGTGTGGGGGAGGTGTTCCTGACATTGAGTGGGTAGAGGCCAGGGATGCTGGTAAACATCCCACCACACACGGTCTGCCCCTCCCCCACCCTAACACACAACAAGGAATGGCCCAAGGCCAAATGTCAGTAGAGCCAAGGTTGAGAAATCTGTAGCATCTATGGGAGAGTGCTCAGCTCCCTCCAAAATTGGATCGCTCCAACCTCTTACCTTCCAAAGTTCCCAGAGCCATCAGAACCCACGGCCCCTGGTGCAGAAGCAAAGGAAAATACCCATCATTATCTGAAAAAGTTATTGAAATGCTTGTCTTTTTTCCCACTGCATGTCTATATGAGTCCTGATTCTCTTTGCATGTTGTAACCAAAACAACATATGGCAACCGATTGAACACAGAAGCCGACATGAGAATCAAGCCGTCTTTTATTATCCTAGACACTAAAGAGAATTTTGAAAATGCAAAACAATGCCATTTTTCTCACGAATTCGTTTTGTTTTGGAAAACGTAAGGTTTCTAAAAAAATTCACCCCCTATCTGGATAGCCATCCCATCTGCGGATCTTCTTCCTGTGAGGAAAGAGATTCTAAATAAGAATCTAGCTGGCTTTTATTGTCTGTTTCCTAGGGATAGGCACAATCTGAGTGAAAATACGTGGATTCCTGGAAAATGTGTCCCTGAAGTGAAAATAAAAATGGAAGCGCATTTCTGTGGACCAGGTTGGAAGATTGTAAGGTTGGGAACTGATGAATCGAAGGGTAAATACGTACGAATGATGGACATTTGAGGTAGAAAATGGGGAGATAAACAAGAGAAAAGTGAATCAAAGGTATGCCTTGCTCTGTAACGAAACTCTAATGAAACTCAGAGCGACAGTTAGCTGCTGGGCAACTACTCAAATGCCCATGAACAGGAGGATGGAGAAAATGCGGGATGTTTTCTTGCAACGGAATGCTACTCAGCCGTGGAAAGGAATGGTCTGCGGTTACACACAACACAGTCTCAACAACGGTATGATGAGTGGAACAAAACAGGCACTGAAGAATATACGCAGTGCGTACATTTTTCAAAGGCCATAAAACTGGGCATGTAGGATCTGTGCCTTTAATCGAATTAAATTTTGCCTCAATGAGAAAAGTAAATTCACAAACCAATGGTTCAACCGTGTTTTGAATCTGTTTGTCACTGATCTCTCCTGCGACGCTCTTCTTTCCAACTGCAGTGGTTGGAGCAAGACTGTCACTGCCTGTGGTCTGTTCTTGTGCATCTGAGACAATCCCCCCCTCCCAGAGTATGTCTAGCCCTACATGTATGTGCCCCTGAGTCCTAACACGGAGCTTCATGTGATGTCTCACTTGCAGAGTACAGAGAGGAGCGGAATAGGGAAAAACACTCCTTTCTCCAGCAAAAACATCCCAACCATCTACTTCTCCCCACCTCCACTAACTACTCCACCCAGAGCATGCTGGGAACCTCCCATGGGGACTCCTTGCTTCTAATCCTGCCGTTCACAGCAGCTTCATCAACCAGATCATACCATTGCCCCGCTAGAAGCTTCCAATGGCTTCCCACGATACTCCGGAAGACGCCTGAGCCCTTCCCTCTCTCCTACAGAACCCCACATGAACTCTTCCCGCCTTCCTCATCAGCCACTCTGCCCTCCTGGCTTGCTTTCAGTTCAAAAGCACCAGGTTCTTTCCTGACTCTGGACAATCACCCAAGGCCATTTCTTCCGCCTGGAAAGCTCATCTTGGTCCCTCTCCAATGGACTAACACACCTTTTGCAAATCTGCTAGAATGCAACCTTCTCAGAGAGGCCTTTTCTGATTCCCCAGCCTGTTGAAGTCTCCTGTTACTCATTATTAGAGCACATCATCTTCTTTTCTTTCATGGAACTTCTCACGGTTTATGGTTACATATTTACTAGTGTATCCATATGCTTAATGCATATATTTCCTACTAGAATGCTGTTTCTCCAGATCCCAGTGTATTCACCAGTAAATATTTGGCGAAAGAATGATTCTTCCCATCCTGCTAATAACCACTTTGAAAGAGTCTTCTGCTGGAGTACTTTGGAGGCTGCTGGGAAGACTGGCCTAATGAGACAGACAAGGAAGCGATCATAGAAGTACTTTGCCCAAGATCGGAAGGGCAGTAGTGCAACAGAGAAGGGCATCTTTTGTTTCAATGACGCCTGGTGATTTGGAGGCAGATGGTCCTAAAATGAGACTCATACTTAGTTGATGTTACAAATACTTCACTAGCGCTGAGTGCTGGGGAAACCACTGACTGAGAACAGGACAGATAGCCCCTGCCTCCCGGAATTCACATTCAAGTGGAGTGAATGACATAAAATGCATAGTACAACATCAAGGCTATGGTAGTAATCCAGGGGTTGAGCTAACGGTGGCTCTTTCGACACCATCTCCACCCCCAACATTAGCAACCTAGCAACAGCTGAGAAATCCCACCCCAGCCTGATCACGTTGTTTCTCTCTGCTGTCTTCCTATGTTAGGCTACATCCTGACCAGGTTACTGCCTTTCCTGTTTTCACTGTGTTTCTCAGCCATGGCTGCACAGTGGGATTGTTTAGGGAGACTTTAGAAATACTGATACGCTGGCTTCCCCTCCACCAAATACTCAGTTTTAATTGTTCTGGTGAGTGGTCGGGACAGGCAGATATTTTCAGTTCCCAAGGTGATTCTAATGTGTAGTTACAAGGTTGAGATATTGCATTAGAAAGATACAGCAAGGGTGGGTGTCTGTGATTTTTTATAAGATTTTTATTTATTTATTTGAGAGAAAGAGTGAGAGAGAGAGAGAAAGAGAGAGAGAAGGAGGAGGAGGAGGAGGAGAAGAGAGAGAGGGAGAAGCAGATTCCTGCTGAGTGAGGAGCCCCAGGTGGGGCTCAATTCCAGGACCCTGAGATCAGGACCTGAGTCAAAGGCAGATGCTTAACTGACTCAGCTACCCAGGTGCCCTGACATCTGTGATTTAAAAAAATATATATTTTATTTGTTTTATTTGTGAGAGAGAGAAAACAAGCAGGGGGAGAGGCAGAGGGAGAAGCAGACTCCCCACTGAGCAGGGAGCCCGATGTGGGGCTCAGTCCCAGGACCCCGGGATCGTGACCTGAGCTGAAGGCAGACACTTAACGGAGCCACCCAAGTGGCCCCGAACATCTGTGATTTTTAACAAGCCCCTGCCCTTGGCTGAAGAGGTCAACCCTTGATGGAGGTTCTCATCTGTGGTCCTCTCAGTGCCTGATTCTGCTGGGGGGCTTGTTGAATGCACACTCCTAAATTCTACACCCAGAATCTGAGATGAGGCCCACAAAGCTGTCTTACCACAGCGTAGAGAACTTCCAGCACTATGTCGAATGGCAGTGGAAAGAGCAGATGTTCTTGCCTTGTTCCCGATCTTATGGGGTTGGGGGAAACATTCATTCTTTTCCCACAAAGCATGATGTTAGCTGAAGGTTTTCTGCAGGTGTTCTTTAACATGTTGTGGAAGTTTTTGAATAGTTTTTAAATTTATTTTTATTTATTTATTTATTTAGGAAGAGGGTGGGAGAAAGGCAGAGGGAGAGAGAGAATCCTAAGCAGTCTCCATGCCCAGTGCAGAGTCCAACACAGGGCTGGATCTCACAACCCTGAGATCATGATCTGAGCTGAAATCAAGAGTCAGACACTAAGCCGACTGAACCACCCAGGCGCCCCTAATAGTTTTTTAAAAAATCATAAATAGCTATTGGATTTTGTCAGATTTTTTTTTCTGCATCGAGTGATAGAATCATATGACTTTTCTTCTTGAGCCAAGGTATTCTTGTGGATTATATTGATTCATTTTTTTAAAGATTTTATTTATTTATTCAACAGAGAGAGATCACAAGTAGGCAGAGAGGCAGGCAGAGAGAGAGAGAAGGAAGCAGGCTCCCCACCAAGGAGAGAGCCCGATGTGGGGCTCGACCCTGGGATCATGACCTGAGCCAAAGGCAGAGGCTTTAACCCTCTGAGCCACCCAGGCGCCCCATATTGATTCATTTTTTAAAAACTACTGAACCAGGGGCACCTAGGTGGCTCAGGTCATGACCTCAGGGTCCTGGGATTGAGCCCCACATCTGGCTCTCTGCTCAGCAGGGAGCCTGCTTCCCCCTCCTCTCTGCCTGCCTCTGCCTACTTGTGATCTCTCTCTCTCTCTCTGACAAATAAATAAAGTCTTTAAAAATTAAAAAAAAAATAAAGTGTGCAATTCTGAGGTTTAAAAAAAAAAAACAACTACTGAACCAGCCTTGCATCTCTGGAGTAAAACTCATTTGGTTACGGGATAGAATTGTTATATTGCTGGATTCTAGTTGCTAATATTTTCTTGAGTATTTTTGCATCTCAGTTCATGAGGGATGTTGGTCTATAGTTTTAGTTTTAGTTTGTTTGTTTTTGCAGTGTCTTTGCTTGGTTTTGTTACTGGAGTAAAACTGACCTCATAAAATGAGTTGAAAAGTGTTCCCCTCTCCTGTAAGATAAGGAGGATTATTCAGGTTAATGGATTGTTCAGTGTTTGGTAAGATCTTTAATGAAACCATCTGGGCCAGGAGATGTCTTTTTAGGGGGATTTAAAGTTACAAATTCAATTTCCTTCATTGTTGTAGTACTATTCGACATTATTTATTTAATAATTGGGTGAGTTTTGGTAGTTTGTGTTTTTCAAGGAATTGGTCCATTTTATCTAACTTCTCTGTGTGTAGGGTTGTCTAGTATTTTCTTTTTATCCTTTCAATGGTTGCAGAGTCTAGTGATGTTCTCCATTTCATGCCTGATGTTAGTTTACTTGTGTCTTCCCTGTTTCCTTTCTTTCTCAGTCTCACTAGAGGTTTGTTAATTTTATATGCTTTTTCAGAGAATCAGCTTCTTCTTCTTCTTTTTTTCTTTAAGATTTTACTTATTTATTTGACGGCGCCTGGGTGGCTCAGTGGGTTAAGCCTCTGCCTTCGGGTCCAGTCATGATCCCAGGATCCTGAGATCGAGCCCCACGTAGGGCTCTCTGCTCAGCAGGGAGCCTGCTTCCCCCTCTCTCTGCCTGCTTCTCTGCCTACTTGTGATCTCTTTCTGTCTGTCAAATAAATAAAAATCTTTAAAAATTTTTATTTATTTATTTGAGAGAGAGAGAGAGAGAGAGAGCAGGAGTACAAGCAGGGGGAGGGGCAGAGGGAGAGGGAGAAGTAGGCTCCCTGATGGGCAGTGAGCCCGATGAGGGACTCGATCCCACGACCCTGGGATCATGACCTGAGCTGAAGGCAGATGCTTCACTGACTGAGCCACCCAGGCATCCTGGGAGAACCAACTTCTTGTTTCATTGCTTTTATGTGATTTTTTTTCTCACTTTCAATTTTATTGAGTTCTGCTTTTTGTTATTTTCCTCCTTTTCCTTGCTTTGGATTTATTTTGCTTTTCTTCTTCTGGGTTCTTTGTTATTTTAGATTTATTTATTTAGTTGAGAGAGAGAGAGAGAGAGAAAATGAGAGTGCGAGTGGGGGGAGGGGCAGAGGAAGAAGGAGAGAATCCTCAAGTAGACTCCCTGCTGAGCGTGGAGCCCTATGTGGGGTTCAAGTCCTTGACCCCGAGATCCTGACCTGCGCTGAAATCAAGAGTCGGTTGCCTGACTGAGCCAACCAGGCGACCCTTCTTTGTCTGAGTTCTTCAAGTGGGGACTTAGATTATTGATTTGATCCTTTTCTTTTCTAACATAAACATTTAGTGCCATAAATTTGCCCTTTAACACTCCTGTAGCTGGGTGTCAGAAATTACATGTTGGATTTTCATTTTCATTCA
Organism: Lontra canadensis; assembly: GCF_010015895.1. NCBI lineage: Eukaryota > Metazoa > Chordata > Mammalia > Carnivora > Mustelidae > Lontra > Lontra canadensis. The sequence continues at coordinate 656,731 of NW_022631217.1, forward strand.
GTTCAAGGCATTTTAAAATTTTCCTTGAAACTTCTTCTTTCATCTATGGATTATTTAGAAGTGTGTTCTGTAGTTTCCAAGTGTTTCAAAGTGTTCCTGTTAGCTTTCTTTTCCTAATTTCTAGTTTGGTTCCATTGTGGTCAGAGAACAAACTGTGTGCTTCCAATTCTTTGAAATTTATTGAAGTTTGCTGTTATGGCCCCGAGTCTGGTCTATCTTGGTATCACGTGTCACAGGGGCCTGAAAAGAATGTGCATTCTTCTGTTGTTGGAAGGATTATTCTGTAAATCTTGATTAGATCCTTTTGGCTTATGGTTTGGTTCTTCTCTATCTTTGCTGATTTTCTGACTGATTGTTCTGACTCTTTGCTAGGCCTTTGCCACTCCACTCTAGCCGGGGGATGAGGATGCTCTGTGACAGCCTCTTGAAGGTGGGGTCTAGGTTCTATACCATGACTTCACCGGCATGGCTGGGTTGAGGCCATTGTACTTTCTGTGGGGTTTGGCTGGAGTAGAGTGCTTACTGTCTAAAAGGTTCCTTTTTGTTAAGATTTTGTTTATTTATTTGAGATAGAGAGAATGCACACAAGCAGGGGGGAGTACAGAGGAAGAGGCAGGCTCCCCACTGAGCAGGAACCGGATGTGGGACTCCATCCCAGGGCCCTGAGATCATGACCTGAGCTGAAGGCAGATGCTTAATGACTGAACCACCCAGGTGTCCCAGTCTAAAAGGTTTCTGTCTTGCTAGGTTGTCCCTCCCCTTGGCCTTGGGCTAGAGAGAGCTTGGAGGCTTTTCTGTCTGTGTCTTTTGGCATTTGGGATTGCCACCTTCTCCAGCATCCAGTGCAGACAGGATTCACTGCTGTTGAGTTCCATGCGTCCCAAGTTTTCTCCTCCACTTGTTTTTTTTTTTTTTCCTCCACATTCCGTGTCTTCTCGTTTTTTTTTTTTTTTTTTTTTTTTTTTTTTCAGTAAGTAACGTTGAGACTTTTTAGCTGTACTTCGTGGGAGGAGTAGGGGAAAGCACATCTATTTGATCTTTCTGGAAACAGAGGTCTGCAGATCCACTTTGAAATTCAAAATTTGGGGGATTTGAAGATGGCAATGTGAGGCACAGTGGTTCTCACACTTGAGTGTGCATCAGAATTGCCTGGAGAGCTTGTTAAAACACAGTTCACTAGACACACCCCCCAGATACTCAGATTGATTAAATGTGGGTTGGGGCTTAGAAATGTGCCTTTCTGACAAGTCTGAAGGCTCCCCAGACCTTACTCATAGTAGCTCAAAAGTGGAAATAACCCATACGTGCCTCACCTGAAGAATGCATCATCAAAATTCGTTATACCCATACAACAGAACAACATTCAGCCATGGAAAGGAATGAAGTACTGGTTCATGCTACAACACAGGTGAACCTTGAAAACATGTAAAGTGAAAGAAGACAGATACAAGAGGCCACCCACATATTATGATTCTGTTTCTGTGTAATGTCTGAAATAGGCAAATCCATAGAGCCAGAACTTAAACTGGCTCTTAATGGTCGTCAGGGCTGGTGGGATGGGGAAGAAATGGGGAGTGGCTGGTAATGGCCATGGGGTTTCCTTTTGGGGCTGATAAAATGTTCTGGAATTAGACAGTGGTGATGGTTGCAGGATTTTGTGAATGTGCTAAACACCACTGAATTGCACTCTTTAAAAGAATGCATTTTAAGGTTTGTCAAGTCTATCTCAATTAAAACAGATTTCTCTTACGTGACACCCAATATGTTCCAACACCTGGAACAATGCCTCATGCGACGTTACAAATGCAGACAGGAGTCACAGAAATTTGTAAACGTCTAGGTACAGTGTTTATATTTATTTCTGTAAGTCACAAATGTAGTGCCCTAAATTTGTCTGATTAGAAGACTCACCTGAGAGCATGTTAAAAATATAGAGTTCTAGGAGTCCCTGGTTGGTCCAGTGGGTGGAACATGTGACACTTGATCTCAGGGTTGTGAGTTCGAGCCCCATGTTGCATGTAGAAATTATTCTAAAAACTGTATAAAAAAGTTAAAAAATACAGAGAGTTCCAGACCCTTTTGGTGAGGATCTCTGGGTTATAATCAGATTCAGATCTGGGGCAGTGCCTGAATATCTGGGATGATTTTGATGTTCAGCAAGGTTGGCAAACACCATCTCTCTCCTTTTTTTTTTTTAAATAAACTTTCCTTTTTTATTAAATTTTTAAAAGTTGAAGTACAGTTGACACAGAACATTACATGTGTCCCAGGTGTACGACATAGTGATTTGACAAGTCTGGACATTGTGCTGTGCTCACCACAATGAACAAAACACCATCTTAAGTGAAGTGAAGCCACTGAAGGTTTATTCTCTTTTAATTGAGAATTGTTATTTTCTGAAATGTCTTATTGTTTCAGTAGCTTATTAGAATACAGTTAATTTAATCCAAATTTTGATTTACCACACATTTGCCAAAGAGCTCTTCAGTGTCCTTATATGTGAGCTATGTTAAACAACGGGAAATGGGCTGTGTATTTGTAAAGCCCATTTGATGCTGAGTCTAATTATGTCTCTGTAGTTTGTTCCCACAGTTAGCAGATGTGAATTGATGTCAACTGTAGATTCCAACTGCTTGCTCATTGTTTCCTTGTCTTGTTCCTTTTTTCTTTTATCCATGCATAGAACATTTCTAACATTTACATCATTTATGCAGTGTTTCTCAAAATGGAAAATATCTTTCCTGACAGTATTAAATGCAATTTTTAACTATAATGGAAAAAAATTAAAGTTCTCCAGACTTGCGTACTTCCCAGAAAGAACTTCTGGTAATGCCATTTTATTATTTTTTATTATTTTTAAAGGATGTGGGTTTTTTAAAAAGATTTTATTTATTTATTTGACAGAGATCACAAGTAGGCAGAGAGGCAGGCAGAGACAGAGGAGGAAGCAGGCTCCCCACTGAGCAGAGAGCCCAATGTGGGGCTCGATCTCAGAACCCCGGGATCACGACCTGAGCCAAAGGCAGAGGCTTTAACCCACGGAGCCACGCAGGTGCCCCTGTTAATGCCATTTTATATACTTCCAGACACTTTATGCATGTATACAAAAATGGAATTATACTATGCCTTCTGTCTTTTTCACTTGGTGAACATCTCATGACAGTGCTTTCGAGTGCTACCTTGTCTATATTAGTGGCTATATGGTATACAAATTAGACAAGATTAATAGTACCTTGTTTGGGCTAGAGTGTTATGTGGGTGAAAATTGGTCCAGCCCCATTAAAAGGACCATCTTGCATTGCCTATCAATATTTAAATCGTCCACACCCTAGGATCCAGCAGTCACATTTCCAGGACTCCAACTACTTCTATCGAAATGGCACAAGTGCATCAAGACATTTGCACAACAATACACCTTGCGGCACTACTTGGTAGCAAAATGTAGAAACAATCAAATGTTTTTTGATAGGGAAATGGTTAAATAAGTGATGGTGTAATATACTGTGTAACTCTTTTTTTTTAAGATTTTATTTATTTATTTGCCAGAGAAAGAGAGAGGGAGCACAAGCAGAGGGAGAAGTAGCCTCCCCACAGTGCAGGGAGGCTGACATGGGACTTGATGCCAGGACCCTGAGATCATGACCTGAGCCAAAGGCAGATGTTCAACTGACTGAGCCACCCAGGCGCCCCTGCTTTGTAACTTTTAAAATGAATGAATTAGATCTGCATGTGCTGTCATGGAAGGATAACCAGGAAGCAATGTTAGGCAAAAAAGCAAAATGGCAAAAAGAAAAAAAAAAAAGCAAAATTATGGGACATGATGTGTGTTGTGATCCTAATTTTGTAAAAAAAAAAAATGTTTCTTAAACATATCTACTGTATATGTGTATATAACATGTGTATATAACATATATGCACACATCTCTGTGTGTGTATATATTTTTACATACCTAGAATAGGCAGAATACACACATACCTAGAATACACACACACACACACACACACACACACACACACGCATGCACCCCTAGAAAAATGTCTGGAATATAACAGCAAATCTTCATAGTAGTTTCCTTCGGTGAGCGATATGTTCACTTTTTTTGGTATTGTATTGTATTGTAACAAATCTGAATTTATTACAATGAAAAAGCAAAGCATAATATTTGTAAGTATATGTATATATTCAGAATATATGTCTATTTGGAATATATAAGTTGCCGCTGGAATTGTATAATTCCATCTGGAAGCTGTGCTTTTGTGAAAGTTGGCAGTTTTTGAGGAGTTTGAACATGATTCGGGCTGGGCTTTAGTTTCATCTGGGGAGACAAGCACCAAGGGAAAGGACAGATGGCAGAGACACCCTAGAAAGGAAAATCTATAGGACCTAATAATGACTCATTGTATGCAAATGGAGAGCTCAGTCACTGAAAGAACCTGGGGATACCAATTGCTTGCATAGGGACGCTAGAGGAGGAATTTTTAAAATTTTATTTTATTTTATTATTATTTTTTTAAAGTAAGCTCCATACTCAACATTAAAACCCTGAGATTAAGAGTCACGTGCTCTACCGACTGAGCCAGCCAGGTGCCCTACTAGGGGAGTAATTTTGAAGGGGAAATTGTAGCTTCAGCGTCTAGATAGATGTGTCAGTTATCTGTTGAAGCAAAGTAAGTTCTTCCAAAACTTAGTGGCTTAACTTAACAATAATCACGTATCATCTGTATGGTTTCTGTGAGTGGGAAATTCAGACGAGGCACAGTAAAGGAAACTTGTTTCTACCTCGTGATGTTTGCACCCTCAGCTGGAAGATCCAGAAGCCAGGAGCTGGAATCATCTGATGGCTTTTCTCACTCATGTGTCTGAAGATCGATGCTGGTGTCGGCTGGGCCCTAGCTGGGACTTTCTGCCAGAATGCCAACATGTGGCCTCTTTGTGTGGCCTGGCTTCCTCACAACATGGTGACTGAGTTCCGAGAATGAGCATCCTGACAGAATGAGAGAGAGAGAGAGAGTGCGTGAGCGTGCGTGTGTGGGATAGGTCCAGGTAGAAGACATATTGCCTTATGACCTTGCCTTGGACGTCTTCCAGCACTACTGCATGCCATTGGCCAGTGCAGCCACAAGCCCACATCCCTGGATTCAAAGGCAGAAAGCATAGACCTCAGCTCCAGTGGGAAGAATATTAGCCATGTTATAAGAGCACATGGGTGAGAGCCATACGTGTGGCTATCTTTGGAAAATACAATCTCTCAGACCTACATCATACCTTGAGGTGAATTAGAATATTAATGTCTCAATGGATTATCACTTTCAGAGAGATCTGTATTTAACTATGGACCCCAGTAGTCCCCCATGCCTTGACCTAAATGAATAAGTCACTAAACATGGGAAGGCTACCTCATTAAATGTGGGAGGCATGATTGAGGAAGAGTGTTTTAGTCTAATAGAAAAGAATTAATATAAAAATAAAAAAGACTCACAGGTCTTGAACATGGCATAGAAGGTTCTCTATGATCTGGCCCTTGCCCAGTTCTTGGGTTCAATATTCCAATTATTCCTAGACTCACCCCCTAAATACAAGGTATGCCAAATTTCTAGAAGTTCATCAAACATACTATCTTGGGTAGGGTTCCCCAGAAGCAGAGCCTGAGTGAAACAAGGATCTGGGCGATTGTAATTTACTGTGGGAAAGATCTCAGAAGAAAGAGAATGATGGAAACACCATGGGGCGGGGAATGGGGCTAAGCAAGGATGTGGTCTCATTTGGCTCTGGCTCTGGCCAGATCCCAGATCACTGTGAAGTGCGAATGACACCACGAGGTGATCCCATTCTAAGGCAAGGGGACTGTGTCCATCCATCATTGGCTGCAGGTTGGAGGAGGGGAGGCAGGCAGGCTGCCCACGTGGCATGGTGCCTAACCTCTGGGCCAACGTGGCTCTCACCCCTCAGGGTAATTTTCCAGAGAAGGGAGAGAGGCTGAGAGCCTTTAGCAGCCCATGGTCACAGCAGCTGTGGGATTGGTGCACCGACCACGTCAAGGGCCATCATGCCCATTAACCCATTATTCCGAAGGGGGTAGCACAGCTCTGCTGTCAAGAGTTCTTCCGTCCCCAGTAGTAGGAGGGAAAATGGAAAATCTAGTTAATATATTTGTGAAAAATTAAGTTATTTAAGACAAACAAAGTGGCTGTAGGACTTCTCCCTCCATCTAAGTACAAATACTGTCTTACTACTGGTGCATTTTGAGGAATATGTTTTAACATGGTTTAGATATTGTTGATTTAAAAAAAATAGTGGGGGGCGTCTGGGTGGCTCAGTCAGTTAAGTGTCTGCCTTCGGCCCAGATCATGATCCCGGAGTCCTGGGATTGAACCCCCGTGTTGTGCTCCCTGCTCAGCACTCAGCTTCTCCCTCTCCCTCTGCCTGCTGCTCCCCACGCTTGTGTTAGCTCTCTCTCACTCACTCTCTCCCAAATAAATAAGTAAAATCTTTTTAAAAAGTGTTATGATGAGAAGGGAAAAATGATGACATCTTTGCTTTAGCAGGAAAAGAAGTAGTTTCTTTAAGTGGATATGGCTGGTGTAAGCCGTTGAAGAATTTGTCACGGCCCTAATTCCACCCCCCCAGGGGTCAAAAAGGGAAACTAAAGGTATGCCAGTACTATTGGCTCCTTAGATGCCAAGGGCCCAAATGGAGGGATAAGGAGGGAGATGAACCGGAGTAATGTCTATAAGGTAAAAGCTCCCTGGGACTCAGTGGCTTGGGGAACATGAGGAAGGGCAGAGGGGGAGGGCTCCGGCTTGCTGGGGGCAGGGGTGGGGGGTGGGGCTGGCTTCCCTGCTGTTGGGCTTGGGCTCCCTGTGGCTGGGGATGCTCCGGCCTTGCGAGTTTCTGACTGAGGTTCCATTCGATGGGGGAATGGGGTGGTGGCCCCAGGGCGGTGAGGTGGAAGGAGGGGAACACCACAGAAGATCCCAGGACCTCAACCCCAGAGGATCCTAATGCCCTGACTGGTGACAGGAAGTTACCCAAATGGCAAAACCCCCTGGGGAGCTTGTCTGGGGGCTGCCCTGGGCCAAATTTCATCACCGGCTATTTTTACTTTTAGCTTCTGCCACCTCTCAGAGTAACCGGGTCTAAAAATGTCTGTCCGACTTGCTGCATCTGAGCCCAGGGCAGAAGAGAGCTGCTGACAAGGACTGTGCTAGGCCCCTGCGCCAGGCCACCCGCTGGCCTGGATTGGCAGAGGCCTGTATCACAGACGCCCCTGGCTTACCTCACTGCCCTCCTGCCATCAGGTTTCACAAAGAAGTTTCCTGGGGCCCCGGGTAAATCAGCAGGCAGCAGGAGGCAGATCACAGCAATGCCACGACCTCATAGGATGGGTTCTCACAGGCCAGGCTTTCGGGGGTGAGAGGCCAGTCTCCAGGCCGGTGGTGTTGCCCGGGGCGGGTGGACGGCTCACACCTTCCTCTCTCCGGCTCTCTGCTCATCCCTTCTCATCCCCTCTTGTCCCTGCAGAGTGGGGAAGGAGTGCTCCGGCTCTGGCCTCCAACAGCTGACCAGCTGAGGGCCTGCGGTTTCCTACCCCGGCACCATGCTTTGAATAGGCCTCCCCTCGTAGGACTGCTGACCTGAGGTGAGGTGTGCAAAGCACCAAGCACCTTGCCTGCCACGTCGTTACTGCTTACAAAATGAAGCGCCCACAACTTTGATGTATTCCCCCCAAAGCTGCCAGAGTGGGGCAGTGTCTCCTCCCTCATAGGCTTATTTTTATACTTTCCTAGGCCAGCTTGCCTCCTACTTATACTCGGGTGTCCCTCCTTTATTTTCTCCACAGCATTGGTCTCGTGCACTAGATATGCACTTGTTTATTTATTTTCCATTCCTGAGGGCAGGGATTTTGGTCTTTCTTGTCCTCTGATGTCTGTCTAGCTTCTGGAGCAATGTCAGGTGCATAGTAGATGTTTAATAAACATTTATTGGCTGAGCCTCCCCCCTCCCCCAAGTGTGCCTCTCTTCCTTCATGCCCAGTCTCAGTGTGTGGCCCCACAGTGGCCCTAGTGCTCAAGCGACAACACTGGTCCTCCTCTGCTCCTTTCTCTTCCTCACCCTCACATTCAATCAAGGGATAAGACCTGATTATCCTACCACCTAAGGGTCCCTGGAACGCATGCACTTCCCCTCACAGCCTTGTTAGCATGACAGCCTGACCCAGCTAGAATAAAGAAAGAGACCTCTAATTTGTCTCCTGGATTCCATGTTTGACCTCATCTGACCCATCCTTCAAGCTGAAGACAGAATGATGATACTCAAATGCAATCCTTCAATGGTGCCTCACTGCTCCCGGAATGAAAGTCCGACTCCCCCCACAGGGCCTACCAGGCTCCACCAGACCCCACGCATTCTGGCTCTTGCTCACGTCTGCAAGCCCATTTCCAGCCACTACTGTCTCCATCCTGCTTTCCCTCCCTCCTTCCCCTTTAATACACAACTTTCCCCCCCTATTTTTTCCTACTGGGGCTCTTTCAATGTCACTCGCCATCTTGCTCACCTCATCGTTCCCTGACGAGAACACTTTCCCTAGCCCCCTTGTACCGTGCCTCACCTCCACCCGCCCTCCTCCAAGCTACTTTGTTTCTTGTGTGTCAGTTTCAAAGTCAGGTCCTCAGGAAGCCTTCTCTGTGTGTCCCCCTGACCTCCCCATGCCCTCTAGAGCGTATGCGCCTTCTCGTGGGCCCATGACACCATGCTTTGCCTCTCTCCCAGCACTTCATAAACACCGCATCCACTCTTCTGATCATTTTCCCCACTAGAATGTCCTCTGCATGGGCATGGACTCTACCTGTTGTTGCTTTGGTTTAACACCTACCTAGAGCTTACCCTGTGCTAAGCCCTTCTAGAAACTCTTTACAAATATTCATTCATTTGCTCCTTGTAACAGTCATACGAGGCACAACTTTTATTACCATTCTCCAGACAACGAAGCTGAGGCAGAGAGAGGTCAAGTAGCTTGCCCAGGGTCACAGAGCTAGCCAACGGCAGAGCTGGGATTCGAACCCCCAGATCTAAGCTCTGAGCTCCTACAATAGACCATTTCCCTTGTTCACCAAAGGATTCTTGTTACCTGCCATATAGCACACACGACCAAGAAATATTTGGAAAAAAGAAAGAATGCATGAGCACCAACAGGGGAAATAGCCAAGTCTTCTGTGGGGCAGTGGGGGGAGGGAAAAGAGGTAGCCGCAGACTGAGAATGCCAGTGAGTTTAGGAGTCTCAAGAGTTTGAAAGCAAGTCATCCAAGGGGTAAGGAAGACGCTGATAGAAGTGGCAGGCGATGAAAGAAATGCTGGCCCGGGAGGGGGAGCTCAGAAAGGCAGGTGACAGAGAGCTCCTTAGTGGACAAAGGAAAATATAGAACAGACCGTTAGATCTGGCCAGGAGCTGGCCCCTGGGGACTTTGGGGCAGTTTCCAAAGAGTGCCGGGGAGAGAGAGCAGACCGCTTGGTCCAGCCAAGGAGGAAGCGGGAGTGAGAGCAGCCCGACAGATCTTACTCCCCTCTGAGCCATGACCAGCGGAACTCAGGAACAGGGTGTAATCAGGTTAAGCAAGGTCTTTTTGTCAAGATGCCAAGGTGATTAGGGCCCGCTTAAAGGCAAGAGGTAACAAATCTTTGGAAAGCAAGAAGTCAGACCAGCTATCCCCAAAACAAAGGTGGACTGCACCACCATACCATGGCCAATGCCAGGAAATATAAACATGGGACAAAGCGTGCTAACAGTTGGCGTGGAGGGATTGAAGGCCAGGAGGGCAGTGTTTGGAGGAACTTTTATCCGAAAGCTGTCTGGTAACCCCAGACATGAGGTAGAAGGGTCTGGAACGGAGAGAGTATGGTGAGGCATTAAAGTGAATTGATTTAGAGGCTTCTGGTGAACGAAAAGCAGATAAAGGGCAGAGACATGAAGAGGGAAGCGGAAACTATTTTCAAGAGCTAGCGAGTTCAAAAACATGAGAAAAGCCAAAAGAAGACAGGATGGTTAGTGCAAGTCATAGGGCCGCCATGAACAAAGCATCCTGTTACCTGGCCAGAGGCCTGGCGGCAAAAGTGGGCCTGAGACTGGCAAGCAGGCAGGGAGAGGATTTGGCTGAGGGAAACAAAGAGTGAGCAGTGGCCCAAGGAAGAATCATTGCAAAAGGAAGCCTGAGTAGAACCACAGGGAAGCTGCAGGGTTTTTGGTTGGTTGGTTGGTTTTCAGGCAGGGTGAGGATCATCAGCTCAAGGGCTTGGCCCAAAAAGGGCTCACTGGTGCCCAAATCCCAAAGGGACAGGGAGCTGTCCTGCTTCAGTGGAGGGTGGCAGGCAGAGGCCAGTAAGTCAGGCCCAGGAAGACAACCAAAGAAGGGACAGCCAGTAATTTCTTTCAACAACCATTTGCTGAGCCTGTGCTCTGTACCTGTCCTTGGTTATAGGCTCTGGCTGCTCCCCAGGACTTGACATTCCAGAAGGAGGCAAAGCCAAGGCACACATTAACCTATAATGTGAGGGGGCTGATTGTCCGGAGAGGAAAAAACAGGAGAAAGGGCCCGCGCGGCGGGAGTTAGGGTTGGTGTGTGCCAAAGAAATGCTATAAAGGTGTCTACGCTCGCTCAAACATGACACGACGGTTATTTTCCTCCAGGGAGTAGGAAGAGAGGTTTCATGCTGAGGGCTAGGGGTTTGGTTTGATCTAGAGAAGCCAATAAACCCGCTAGATGGTTATTTTTTTTTAAATATATATTGTCACTTTTGTGTTTTATAATGAGACACAGACAATTTTCAGATTCTATATTTACATCATTTCGATTCCATTTGCCCTTATGTGGGGAAAGATCAATAATGTGCCCTGGTAGGGGAGAAAACATAACCATGAAAAGGCGTTTACCTGCACAGCGAGCAGCACATCCTAAGGGAGGTCCTGTGGAGCCTGCTTGCCCTCAGCCTCGGGAGCCCGTCCTGACCAGAAGTATGTGCGTTTCCCCAGTACCCGTAAAGCATTTCCGAAAACTGCTTCAACGGCAGTCACCTGGGGGGATTGTTTGTGAAGAGTTTGTATGTCATTTAAAAAATATTTTTATTTATTTTTTATTATTATGTTCAGTTAGCCAACATATAGTAAGTACATCATTAGTTTTTCATGCAGGGTTCAACGATTCATTATTTGCATATAACACCCAGTGCTCATCACATCACCTGTCCTCCTCAGTACCTGTCACCTGGGTACCCCACCCCCACGCCCACTTTGTATGTCATTTTGTAACGTAATCTCTTGCCTGATGGTACAAGTAGGGCACACTCATTGTAGAAAAGTTGGGGGGAAAGCAAAAAGAAGATTTTTTGTGTCATCTCAAAATGCCATTGATGAACTGGGACATAGCTCTATCTATCTACCTACCTATATAATATAATATAATATAATAATATAAATATATATAATTATAAATAATATAAATATTTATAATTAAATTAATTTATTATATTTATTACTATAGATAACTGTTTTCATATAGATACAAATGTATAAATAAGGAGTGTGATATGCCCCAATTAATAAATGATATTTATATATTATATCAGTATATTTAAAATATATTATATTATAAAATATATTAAAATGTATAATATAAAATATATATAGGATATAAATATATATATTATATATATATAATATATAGGATATAAACTCCTAATAGGAAATCTTTATTTTTTTAACTTTTTAAATTTTTTTCCTTTTTAAAAAATTTAAATTTAAATTCATTCAGATACAGTGTTCAGTGGTTCATCAGTTGCATATAATACTCAGTGCTCATCACATCACATGCCCTCCTTAATGCCCATCACCCAACTACCCCATCCGCCCACCCACCTCCCCCTTCTGTAACCCTCAGTTTGTTTTCCAGAGTCAAGTGTCTCTCATGGTTTGTCTCCGCCTCTGATTTCTTCCCATTCAATTTTCCCTCCCTTCCCCTGTGATGCTCTGTGCTATTTCTTTTATTCCACATATGAGTGAAACCATATAACTGTCTTTCTCTGCTTGACTTCTTTCACTCAGCATAATCTCCTCCAGTCCCATCCATGTCGATGCAAAAGTTGGGTATTCATTTCTGATGGCTGAGTAATATTCCATTTTGTATATGTACCTTATCTTCTTTATCCATTCATCTGTTGAAGGGCATCTAGGCTCCTTCCACAGTTTAGCTATTGTGGACATTGCTGCTCTGAACGTTGGGGTGCATGTGTCCCTTCTTTTCACTACATCTGTATCTTTGTGGTAAATACCTAGTAGTGCAATTGCTGGGCCATAGGGTAGCTCTATTTTTGACTTCTTGAGTAACCTCCATACTGTTTTCCCATACTGTTGCATTCCCACCAACAGTGTAAGAGAATTCCCCTTACTCCACATCCTCGCCAACATTTGTTGTTTCCTGTCTTGTTAATTTTAGCCATTCTAACTGGTATAAGGTGGCATCTGGCGAAACGTGGTATCATAGATAAGGAGTATGATATGCCTCAATTCACAAATGACATTTATATATTATATCAATTTATTATAAAATATATTAAACTGCATAATACAAAATACATTACATATATATTATATAAACTCCTAATAGGAAATATTGTTTTAAAAGACTTATTATTTGCTTTAGAGAGAGAGAGAGAGAGAATGCGTGTATGTGAGTGGGGGAGGGACAGAGGGAGAGGGACAGAGAGTCTCGAGCAGACTCTCCACTGAGCACAGACCCTGGCTCAGGGCTCTATCTCACCACGCTAAGAACATGAACTGAAGTCAACAGACGGATGATCAGGCATCCCCTTAATGGAAAATCTTGTATTCTTCAACCAAAGCATAGTCTAAGCAACCAATCAACCCCATGCATTGATCTCATGGGCTGAAAGTGGCATATTATTACTTGGAGTTGACTCTAACTAAAACTGTGAGCTAGGCAGAATTTGTTTCTAGATAATAATCCCACCCCCATCTAATGTTAGGCAGAATTCATAGATGACCCCCAAGACCCTCCTTCTGACTGAGTTTAGAAGCAGATTCTTTCCCAGTCAAATCTCCAGATGAAAACCCAGCCTGGCCCACATCTTGACTGTGGTCTTTGAGATTGAACAGAGATCCCTGAGTCATGGCCAGTGTCAGGTAATAAACACACATGTTGTTCTGAGCTGCTGACTCTGTGGTAATTTGTTACGATGCCCCACCCGGTGCTGTGCTTTTAGTTCCCTGGCTCATGTAGACACTGCCCTTGTCCAACCATATTTGTGTCGGAATGGAAATGGAAACTTCTAGTGCCTTTTTCATCCTGATTTCCTCATTAATTCCCACTGGGGGTATCCCACCACACTGCCCTGAAATGCCCAAGCATATTACTATCACTGGCTGAATTTTTGTTCACACTATTCCTTCCGACCCGGAATCCCTCCCTTCTGCCTCTGTGCCCTATCCACGAAACCTTCTGAACTTCTAGACCATTGGACCATTGTCTCTGTTGCACTTTTTACTTGCATTGGTTGTTTGTCCCTGGTTCAAATACTGCCATGTGGCCTCTTCTGAAATCTTATTTTTCTGAAAATGTTATTGAGTGTATATGTAGGTATATGTATGTGTGTGTGTGTGTGTGTGTGTGTATACACACACTATATATATTACAAAGAATATATGAAATGGTAAGCTCATGGAAGATCAAGGATTCCATGTTGTTTATAACACACTGCTGGGAATCACACCTCCATATTTAAAAGTTGTGTTACGTGAAGTAGACAGCCAAGTGTGGTTGGCCCTTCCTGAGCCTCTCCACAGAGCCAGACCTGAGAATATTCATTTTAAAAAATATTTTATTTATTTATTTGACAGAGAGATAGAGCCAGAGAACGCAAGCGGGGGTTGGAGGTGGATGGCAGAGGGAGAGGGAGAAGCAGGCTCCCCTCCTTGCTGAGCAGGGAGCCCATTGAGGGGCTCAATCCCAGGACCCTGGGATCCTGACCTGAGTCAAAGGCAGACACTTAACCATTTGAACCACCCAAGCACCCTTATTTTATTTTTAAAAATATTTTTATTTATTTATTTGAGAGAGAGTGAGCACACAAGCAGGAGGGAGAGGCAGAAGGAGAGGAGAAACAGATTCCCCACCTAGCAGAGAGCCCAGTGATGGAGGGGGGCCTGGGTCCCAGGACCCTGAGATCATGACCTGAGCCAAAGGCAGATGTTTAACTGACTGATCCCCCCAGGTGCCCCATCCCCTTTTAAAAGAAAATATTCCTCATTGTTGCCCTAATTCCGGCAAGCTGCACTTTCCCTTATTGAAAATTGAATATAATGCCATCTACCATAATTGTTTCAAAGATTAAATAAAGCTAATGTAGGTACCTGGCACTTCATAGGTGCTCAATAAACGTGAGCTGAATCACAATGTAGGTTGGCAAACCTCCCATGTGTAAAGGCTGTGCAGACGCAAGCATGGGTGGAATTATCACTGGCAGGGCAATACTTAAAAAAACTCCTTGAAACCGAAGAAGCTTGCACATTCAAAAGGCCGGTTTAGGTAACTTGTGTTTAAGCTTTAGTTTTCTTTCTGAGTGGATATACGTGGAATGCAAGGCCAGCAACCGCCTTACAAATACGGATCAAGAGTGGGGAGGCATCGGAAGGAATGCGAGTAGGACTTGCCAGGAAAGAAGTTTGTGCTTCTGAAATGTTTTGGTCTTAGCCACTGGCAGGATTGATCGATTGCAGTTAGAGCGTCTTCTGGGCAGCCTGTCCAAGCATCTGCTTCTGTAGTGCTGCGCAACTGTTGCTCAAATTCACTCTCCCTTTCGAATCGTCATCTCTGAAGAGCCAGCGAAAATCCCTTCAAACCACCCCAAGTATCCTGACAGCTTTCAAGTCCTTTAAAGGAGGGTCCTTAACATTCCCCCTTACCCCCTGCCTGGGTTCAAACTTCAACTCCCAGGGTTCGCCAAAGTCCCTCCCCTTGCCCTGTCATCTAATGAATATGCAAATACCACATAATTGGCAGCCAATGGCGTGGGTTCTGGTCACATGGTGCCCATGGTAGGTGAGCGGACAGAAGTTGTGTGTGGGTGAACAGAGACAGCTCTCAGTCTGGGGCGAGCGCTTGAGTGAGCGTGGACGGATGCTTGGGCAGTAGTCCCTGCGGCGGCGGCGGCAGTAGTGGTGGCAGGGGAGGGGAAGGGGGAGGGCCCCGAGGGCTACACACGCTCACACTTTCAAGTTCCCTCGGAGGGAGAGGAGGTGGGGCTGCAGAAAGAGGAGGCCCGGAGCAGTTCCATCCGTCCCGTCCCGTCTCCCCCTTTTCCTCTTGCTCCCTGCACCCTGGCTCTGCGAGAGTTGAGGGTTCGGGTGGTAGTCCGCGGCAGTGAGGGCAAGAGGGTCAGGAGAGTGGGCAGCGGAGCCAGGGGTGCGGGGGAAGATGCCCATCCTGCTGTTCCTCATAGACACGTCCGCCTCTATGAACCAGCGCACTGACTTGGGCACCTCCTATTTGGACATTGCCAAAGGCGCTGTGGAGTTATTCTTGAAGGTAAAGGGAGGGGAGGGGAGAGCTGGGAAGAGCTCCTGAGGGATGGGGGTGGTGGTGGATCTAGGTGCTTCTGTAACGTTCGTATCGCCCCCTCCTCCCTCCTTCCCTTCGCGGCCCCCTCCGTCATCCCTCGTCACGCAGCTGCGCGCCCGGGACCCGGCCAGCCGCGGAGACAGGTACATGCTGGTCACCTACGACGAACCCCCGTACTGCATCAAGGTAAAGGGGCCATCGAGGGCGTGGGCGGGCGGGAAGTGGGAGCCAGGCGCCCGGGGCTGCCGCCCCCTGCCCCCGCCCGAGGCGGTGCTGCGGTGCCCGGCGGGGCGCGCGGGCCGGTCGGGGGCGCGCGGAGGGCTGGCGGAGCAGCGGCGGCGCCCGGGGCCGGGACCAGGGGACGCGGGAGGGGCGGCCGCAGGGCAAACGGCTGGAGGGGGCGCCGCCGAGCTGGTGGCGGCGCCGACCGCAGCGGCCTCGGAACATGGCGGACATTTTGCTTTTGTATGAGCCAGAGAGGGAGACTGAGGGCGCTGCTGAGATGGAGGGGAGGGAGGGGAGGGGAAGGAGGGCCCGAGACCCGGAGGGAGGCC